>NC_062544.1:252792886-253095916 GCF_016906955.1 Phacochoerus africanus | reverse complement strand
ATAGCAATCAAAGATTATGATCAATAGAGGATTTTTAAATTCAAGATATATTAAGGAGCTTGGAATTTGTTTTGAAAGAAGTATAGTTCCTGGGCTGGGTTATAACTTTAGAAAAGTGAGTTTTTAGAAAAAAATTTCAGGTTGTCATCTGATTAGCAATGTATAGAATAAATTGGAAGGTGAGAAAGCAGAGAAAGGAAGAACAATTAAAAATATACAACAATAATACAAACAGGTGACTAAAAAGCTAGGAAAGGATGGTAATAATATTATGGAAGGAAAATAAATAATATGAAAAACATGAAGACAGTGTTTGGTGAAACAAATATTCTCTTTACTTACTAAAAGTAATAAATCCTTCCTTCTCCAGGAAAAAAAAAATAATCTGAGAAACAGTATAAATGCCAAATTGATAGTAATTTAATTATTCAATAAACAGTTATTAAAACCAATTCAGGGGGTTCCTACTGTGGCTCAGTGGCTTAAGGACCCAACATAGTCTTTGTGAGAATGAGGGTTTGGTCCCTGGACTTGTTCAGTGGGTAAGGATCTGGCATTGCTGCAAACTGCAATGTAGATTGTAGATGAGGCTTAGATCTGGTGTTGCTGTGGCTGTGCCACAGGCCTGCAGCTGTGGCTCCAAGTCAACCTTTAGCTGGGGAACTTCTATTTGCCACAGGTGTAAAAAGAAGAAACAAGAAAATTCCAATAAACAACAGTCCAGGATAGATGGCTTCACAGGTAATTCTGTCAAACATTTAGAGGAGAGTTAACACCTATCTTGCTGAAACTATTCCAAAAAAATTGCAGAGGAAGTGACCCTTCTGAACTCATCCTCTGAGACAACCATCACCCTGATACAAAAAACAAAGATACCACAAAAAGAAAATTACTGGAGTTCCCATCATGGCTCAGTGGTTAACGAACCCAACTAGCATCCATGAGGACATAAGTTCAATCCCTGGACTTGCTTAGTGGGTTATGGATCTGACGTTGCTGTGAGCTGTGGTGTAGGTTGCAGATGTGGCTTGGATACATAGGCTGTGGCATAGGGGAGCAGCTACAGCTCCAATTTGACCCCTAACATGGGAACTTCCATATGCCATGGGTGCAGCCCTTAAAAAAAAAAAGACAAAAAAAAAGAATATAGAGGCTAATATTACTGATGAACATAGATGCAAAAATCCTTAACGAAATACTAGCAAACTGAATCCAACAATAACATTGAAGATTACACAACATGATCAAATGGGATTTATCCCAGGGATGCAAGGATTCTTCAATATTTTCAAATCCATCAGTATGATACACCACATTAAAAACTGAAGAATAAAATCTACATGATCATCTCAATAGATGGAAGAAAATCTGACAAAATTTAACACCCATTTATGATAAAAAAAAAATCCCTTCAGAACATTGGTATAGAAGGAACCTACCTCAACATCATAAAGGCTATATATGAAAACCCACAGCTAACAACATTCTCATGGCAAAAAGTTGGAAGCATTTCCCGTAAGATCAAAAACAAGACAAGAGTTCCCATTGTGGTGCAACAGAAACGAATCTATTGTCCGTGAGGAGTGGGTTCAATCCCTGGCCTTGCTCAGTGGGTCAGGGATCAAGCATTGCTGTAGGCCAACATCTGTAGCTCTGATTAGACCCCTAGCCTGGGAACTTCCATATGGTGCAGGTACAGCCCTAAAAAAAGGCAAAAAAAACCACATAAAACATAAAACCAGACAAGAATGTACACACTTGCCAATTTTATTCAACATGGTTTGGATGTCCTAGTCATGGCAATCAGAGAAGAAAAAGAAATAAATCCAAGTTGGAAAAAAAGAAATAAAATTGTCACTGTTTAGAGATAACATGGTACTATACATAGAAAAATCCAAAAGATGCTAACAGAAAACTACTAGGGCTCATCAATCAACTCAGTAAAGTTGCAAGATAAAATATTTGCAATTGAAGTGACTGACAAGGACTTAATATCCAAAATATTTAGAATGTTCTGTCAACTTCTGTACACGAAATTGACACAGTCATACACATATATACACTGTAAATCAATTATATTTTAATTAGAAGTTAAAAACCTCTCCAAAATATACAATCAAATCATACAACTCATATCAAAAAATTAAAAAACCCAATTAAAAAAGGGGCAGATTATCTAAATGAGAATTTCTTCAAAGAAGACATAGAGATTGCCAAAAAGCACATGAAAATCTGTTCAACATCACTAATTATTAGAGAAATGCAAATCAAATCTACTATATGGTACTACCTTGCACCAGCCAGAATGGCCATCATCAAAAAGTCTACAAACAATAAATCCTGGAGAGGATGTGGAGAAGGGAACCCTCTCACATTGTTGGTGAGAATGTAAATTGGTAAAACTACTGCAGAAAACAGTATGGAGGTTCATGATAAAACTGAAAATAGAACTACCATATGATCTAGCAATCCCATTCCTGGGCATCTACCTGGAGAAAACCATAATTTAAAAAGATATGTACACCTCAGTGTTCATCACAGCACTATTTTTTTTTCTGTCTTTTGTCTTCTTTAGGGCTGCACCCACGACATGTGGAGGTTCCCAGGCTAGGGGTCAAATCGGAGCTGTAGCCACCGGCCTATGCCACAGCCACAGCAGTGCAGGATCCGAGCCACGTCTGTGACCTACACCACAGCTCATGTCAATGCTGGATCCTTAACCCACTGAGCAATGCCAGGGATCAAACCCACAACCTCATGGTTCCTAGTCGAATTTGTTTCTACTGCACCACGATGGGAACGCCCGCATTGCAGCACTATTTATAGTAGCCAAAATATGGAAGTAACCTAAATATCCATCAACAAAGGAATGGATAAAGAAGATGTGGTGCATATATACAATGGAATATTAGCCATAAAAAGAATGAAATAATGCTATATGTAGCAACATGGATGGACCTAGAGATTATCAAAGTGAAGTTAGACAATAAAAGGCAAACATCATATCACATATATGTGAAATCTAAAAAAAAAAAAGTGATACAAATGATCTTATTTTCAGATAAGAAACAGACCCACAGACTTTGAAAGTAAACTTATGTATACCAAAGGGGAAAATGGCTAGGGAGAGGGATGAACTGGGAGTTTGGGATTGGCATATGCACACTGTGGTATATAGAATGGCCAAGTGGGACATGCTGTATAGCACAGGGAACTGTATCCAATATTATGTTATAATCTATATGGGAAAACAATATGAAAGTGAATGGATATGCATACATGTGTACATGTGTAACTGAATTACTTTGTCGTACAGCAGAAATTATCACAACATTGTAAGTCAACTATACTTCAATACAAATTTAAAAAATGAAAAACAGGAAGCTTAGAATCATTTATGAATATATTACAAAGAAGAAAGACTAAAATTGAATTAGTAGGGTATTCAACTGATTATATTAAAATAATGTAATCTCAATGAAAATAAAATAATAAAATCAGAGCAGAAAAATGAAAATCAGGAGAAAAGTAACAAAATAATACTTCATAGAAAAATTTTTCTAACAAAACTATGATTCTATTGGTGCATGAATATGCAGTAAAAAGCATAAAGATGTAATTTCAAGTATGAAATAAGCAAGATAACATTAATAATTATAAATTCATAATAAATATTATAAAATGTCAATACATTTGAAAATACTAAAAAAATTGGACAATGTTAAGCAAAAAGCATAGATTCCAAAATTGACAAAAGAGAATTTCTGAATAGATCTACAATTATTATGAAAACTTAGTGTAATGTAAAAAAAAAACATACTTCTGTCTTTGGTAAATCTACCAATCGATCGATCAGTCAATTCTAGACAGTTATGAAGCAATTCTGTCAACTGTTCAAGGAAGAAATAATTCATGTATCATATATTTTTCTAAAGAATGGAAATATGCTGTAATTCAACCTCATTCATTTTAGGAAGCATTACAAGTACTTTAAAATGCATTACAAATTTAGAGGAAAATCTCACTGATAATCATCTATGCAATAAACCTAAATAAAATAATAAAAAAGTAAATGCAACAGCAGCAAAAACAAATATAGGTAAAATTCTAGAAAATCTTATAAAGATTAATAAAATACTCCAGCAAACTTCATGTATAATAGTGAAAATATAAACATTTCTTTTTTTTCTTTTTCTTTGTCTTTTTAGGGTAGCACCCACGGCATTTGGCGGTTCCCAGGCCAGGGGTCAAGTCAGAGATGCAGCTGCCAGCCTACACCACACCCACAGAAATGCCAGATCCAGGCCGTGACTGTGACCTACATCACAGCTCATGGCAACACTGGATCCTTAACACACTGAGCGAGGCCAGGGATTGAACCTGCGTCCTCATGGATGTTAGTCATATTTGTTTCCAATGAGCCACGGCAGGAACTCCAGCATTCCTTTTTTTAAATCAGAAAAAATATAAAGTTTTTTTGTAAAATTATCATCCCTTCTGTTCACTTGATATTCTGCCCAGCAGATTATATAGAAATATGGTAAAAAAAATTTTAAAGTTTTTATTACTAATTTTTAAACTTTTAAATATATTTATTGAAGTAAAATTTACATGACATCAAATTCACCCATTTAAAGCGTATAAATCAATGGTCTAAGGCCAACATCACCACCAAGTTTAGAATGTTTTCATCACCTTAGGAAGAAACTCTGTACCTATTAGCAATCATTTCCCACTTCCGCTTACCTAGTCCCAGTCGCACTAATATATAAATTTTAAATAAATTTTATATAAATAGAATAATACAACATGTGCCCTATTGTCTCTGGCTTCTTTCACTTAGCTTGGTATTTTCAAGGTTCATCCATGTTGTATCATTTCATTTCTAAATAATATTCCATTGTACATTTACTTTTGTTTACCCATTTATCAGTTTACAGACACTTGTGTTGTTTCCTATCTTTGGGTATTGTGAAATGATGATGTTCTGAAAATTTATGCAAAACTTTTTGTTTGAACAGTAGTTTTCATTTTTCTTGAGTATATATTTAGACAAAAATACTTTTACTTTTACATTGACAGTTTATATCTAGATGCATTACTTCATAGAGTATTACAAAATGTTGATGTTCCAATTATTTCAGCATTTTTTTCACTTATTGAAAGAATGTTCTATAGAGAGATATTTCCCCTCGACTGCTGATTTCTACTGTATAATAGTATTATTACAAGAAAAAAGGGTAAATGTTAATTTTTTTCATGTTTATTTGCTAGTTTCCTAGTCAATGAACTGTTACTATTCTAAAGGGAATCTGTTAATTAACGTGGTATCTTTCATACTCAATCATATTTCTTGTTTCCCATTTGCTTTTTTAAGTTTTTGTCTGTTGTCTTAATTTTTATGAAATTAAGACTTTTCTTTTTTTCTCTTATCATTCCTGGATCTGGAATATATCTTGGAATATTCTTTCTTAATCTAAAATTACAAAGACATTCACTTATTTTTTTCTTCCAGAATTTTTTGATCATCATAAATATACGGCCACTTAAAATGTTGAATCTTTAATCAATTTAGAGATTTCCCTCCAAATGGATTGCTGTTGTACACATGCAAAAGATCACTTTTCATTAAAGTATAGCATATGTATAAAATGGTACAGTTCAGTGGAGTTCCACAGAGTATACACACTCATGTAAGTACCTTAAGGGTCACTCAGCAACAACAAGCCTCCCTCTTGCCACTTTCAATTCAGTATCCCCACTCTCCTCCTTCTCTAAATAAACCACTATTCTGATTTCTAATACCAAATATTATTTCACTCTGCTTTCAAATTTAAATAACTGAACTCATAACACAAGTATCCTTAGATATCTGGCTTTCTTTGTTCAATATTGCTTTTACAGATTTCATCCATGTTATCGTATGCAATATAATTACCTTTCATTGCTTATAAAATTTCCTTGAGTTAATATACATTTTCATTATTCATTCTACAATTTGTAGATATTTTCTTAGGTATAGTCTTTGGCTATTAGGATTAATTCCATTTTGATCATATTTAAATAAGGCTTTTGAGGCACATAAATAGAAATTTATAATTTGCATATATCCAGCAGAATTATAAGGGTTACAATACATGATTTATCAATGCTACTAAATATATATTCAGTGTTTTTAGTAAGTTATATTCCCACACTCATATGTGAGAGTTCTTATTACTCCATTGCCTCATCAAGTCTATTATTTTATTTTATTGTTACGTTCTGTTAGTGCCCCTCATCACTGCAATGTTTTAGTTATAGCTATACAAAATATTTACTACATGATGAAGTAAAATAATTAGCCTTCTAAAAAATAGACAAATGTGTGGTCAACTGGAGTTTGAATGATGACTCAGAGCTAAACATGAGTAGATTGTCTATAAAATCTCATGCATCAGCTCATCTCCAAAATATTGACATGAGAATAAAAGATAAAACCATAAAATCCTAGGAAAATATAATTTTCATGGAAATTACCTGAAACATGGATTGATCTAGAGACTCCCATTTTGAGTGAAGTAAGTCAGAAAAAGAAAGACAAATACCATATGATATAATTTATATCTGGAATCTAATATATGGCACAAATGAACCTTTCCACAGAAAAGAAAATCATGGACTTGGAGAATAGAGTTGTGGTTGCCAAGGAGGAGGGGGTGGGAGTGGGATGTATAGGGTGCTTGGGGTTAATAGATGAAGACTATTGCCTTTGGAATGGATTAGCAATGAGATCCTGCTGTGTAGCACTGGGAACTATGTCTGGTCACTTATGATGGAGCATGATAATGTGAGAAAAAAGATGTTATGTTTTATGTGTAACTGGGTCACCATGCTGTACGGTAGAAAATTGACAGAACACTGTAAACCAGCTATAATGGAAAAAAATAAAAATCATTATATATATTAAGAAATTACCCACAAGGCATTTTCTGCCTGAAAAGCTATAGTAGCTAAAAAATATAAAATATTTTAATTCTTCACATGTTAAGTAGATTACACCACCACCACCTATAAGTGCTAAATTGTTATGTCTGGTTATGTGTAATCCCTTCAGTAATAATGAGTCATTTGTACTCAATAAAAATTTTTTATTAGTTATAGTATTAGTTGCTTTGATATTAAATCTCTTTTGTAAATTCTGGGATATTATCATATGCCTAACAGTGCCACATTCTATTTTTCATTTAGTGTAGTATTATATAGCAAGTCATCCTGAAGTGGGTGGTATTGTGAAATATTTAGTATAAAATCTTGGAAACTATTTTTATGCTTCCACTTACTTGCATTTTTTATCCTGTTACTTTAGGTATATAAGGTTTCAATTATGTGTATGTATTGAACAAATACATATTTTGACATACTAAAGTTACTTAATTTCATTGAGGATATAGTGAAGATAAACAAAATTCATTGTCTTACTAAATATGTCACCATTCCTTTTCCAAATTATAAAGAACTTTCTCACTGAATAAGATTTTTATCCTCCATCCTCACTAAAGTTTGAAAATATTTAGGTCCAAACAGCTGTTGTCATTTAGAAAGGCATCTAGTATATGCATTTGATCACTGTACCTTTAAAAAATAACATGATTGATAGAATTATTAAGGCCACAATATAGAAGTTTAACACATGGAGACTACAGCTAAAAGGAAGGTATTAAATTATTAAAAAAACAGGAAAATGAATTAGTGAATGCTTGGAGAGAAAAAAAGTAAAAAGAAAAAAATGAGATGCAATTACACAGGACACAGATGGAATTGTGAAATATTATTTTTATCAGGCAGGCCTGAAAAAGATAAGAAAAAAATAAGTAAATTCATAACAGATGACACTCAAAAAGGCACAGATTTCTAATGTTGCTTATTTTACTTGTGTCCTTAAAAGCAATTGAAATGGGGATCTATAGAAAAATAGGGCAAGGAACCAAGATGAAATGATTAAAGGAATGGAATAGAGAACATATATTACAATACTACAGGTCCTGGATTTGTTAAACTTATTAGGCACTGATGATTTGAATCATGTAAAAAGCTGGTAGACTTTGTTTCTTATAATTCATTGAGAATCATCAAGATATCTGAAAAGTGTTTTGTAGCTAATATAAAAAGAAAAAAGTTCTGCTGAAAACTATACATGTATTGCATTCTTTTGTGCTTGCAACTTAACTAACAAAAGAACATTTTTTCTAGTAGTTAGAGAAAGATGGCCCATAGGATTCTTTAAGATTAAAAACTCTTGTCATGCCAAATAAAGGCTTCGGGAGATCAAAAAAAAAATAAATATAATCAGTCTTAATATTTGTAAGAATATTGACTTTGTTCCACATGATATATTCATCAATACATTGGGAAAATGCAAACTGTTCAAGTGAACTTTTAAACTCAAACCTAATTGTAGAATGAGTGTGTAGTTGGCTTATCTAAAACATCATTATCAATAGTTCAGGGTGAGACTGGAAGACATAATAAGAAATGCTCTATAGAGACTTGGCCCAGTTCTATTTAACATTTTCATTCATGACCTAGATAATAACATGGAAAATGCATGCTTTAAGGATAGGGTTTGCATGCTAAACCACTGCTAACATAGGAAAAAAATGATCAGAAAAAATTTAAAAAAATGTTTATATAAGTCAATATTGAACAAATACAAATTGAAAAATAGAGCAGTAAAGTACTTACTTCCTCAGTGGAACATAAATTAAAAATGTATTAATTCTATATTACTGTTCATAAAAGCTAGAAAGCATGTTTGCTGAAATGCAAACATATATTCAGCCCTCTTAGACTTATATTCAGCTGAAGTTGAGCTTAAAACATGTCTTAAAAAACTAGATGTAACAATATAAAAGAATGAAAACAACTGTATTTACACAGGAAATGTAATCCACTGGTGATACAAGAATATATGAGGCTGGCAATAAACAAAGGATTATTTTAAGAAAATGCTGATTATTTTCTGCTACCATGAAAGCCAGAATATAATAAAAATAGACTTACTAGGGGAGATTGATAAGGGAAGCATTTATGTCTGGCCTAGCCTGGGTCTTAAATTCATTTCCAACTCTGTAACCCAGGTAAGTCTTAACTGTCTAATAAAGCATCTAGAGATGAAAATTCTTGGAGTTCCCATTGTGCATTAGCAGGCTATGATCCTGACTAGTATCCTTGAGGATGACAGTTTGATCCCTGGCACTCAATGGGTTAAGGATCTGGTGTTGCCATGAGCTGTGGTGTAGGTCACAGATGCTTGGATCCTTCATTGCTGTAGCTGTGGTGTAGCCAGCAGCTGCAGCTCCAATTCGATCCCTAACCTGGGTATTTCCACATACTTTGGGTGTGGCCCTAAAAAGAAAAAAAAAAGGAAAAAAAAAGAAAATTATTTGTATTGATTGATTAGTCTGTTATTCATTGTAGATGTAGGTAGGAAGAATTCTCAGGTGACCCCCAACAACCCACGCTCTTGTATAATCCATTCCCCTTCCAACTAAAAAAAAAAATGATAAAAATGAAGGGATAATGTAAATATACTAAAATTACAAATAAATTGACTTTAATAAAAAAGATGTTAATTAAGGGACATTATTTATGTTAAACTAGAGGTGAACCCTTGAGAAAAGAATCTTAAAGTCAGAGATCAAAGCAGCAGTGGTTTTTCTTCTGGCTTTCAAGAAAAAAGTGACCATGAGTTCTGAAGTTGCGAGGAAATGAACCTGCCAGTAACCTGAGGGCGCTTTGAAGCTGATCTTTTCATATACATCCTTTGCTCTCTCTCTCCACCTGCCACTTTCTTCTTGCCCTCAGTCATAAAATTCTCTGCCATGTAATGCTATCCACAGTTCATTATAAAAATAGTGGTTTGTCTACTCCTTTGTATTTGGGGCATCATTTTAATTAAGATAAAGTGCTGCAAATCGGCACTCTTTGCAGACTATCAATTTGGAACATCTTTCTTTAATATGTATTATATATCTACAAAGTGGGATCAACTTGAGTGTCAGAAAGCTCTTTAAAAATAATAATAACTTTTTATTTGAAGATAATAAACATTTTATATTTCACTATCCATTCACATAAGTGGATTATTGGCTCCAGTATACTCAGTTATCATAATAACATTTAAATACATATTAATGTATGAAATCCTAAAAACCGAGTCCTCTGTTTTTCCATGTTAGTTTTCTTCGTGGGTAGGTGCCCACTTGGTAGACTTGTTAAGACATGAGCCAAAGAATTAAATAGTGATGAAGACACAGGCCCTGGATTGAACTGTTTCTCTACTTATTTCTAGGTCTATGTACTAGTAAAAAAAATATATATACTTTATTTATCTGTACCTTTTTAACATCTAATTATTGGGCATAATAGTATTATCTCTTAAAAAATTAAATTAGGTAATGCATATGTATAAAACATGTTTGCAACATTTTTAGTCACTATGTACTCAGTAAATATTAATATGATTACTTATTATTCTATTAATATTACTACATGTCCCTTTGTAATGCATGAGATTATAATTCAACAAAAGCATAATTACAAGGCTGTTCAAATTTACCAATTGTGTCTGGCTTTCAAGAAAAAAGTGACCATGAGTCATAGAAGTAAGGATATTCACTTTGTCATTTTCTTATCCAACCTTCAGTTCTTACAATGCCTTCAACTTTAGCACTCTCTCCTAGCCAAAATCCTTAAAATACTACAGTTGTCAAATGCAATCAAGTAATGAAAGTACTGATCCCTCTAAAATCTTGGCACTTTGTAGAGTTAATTTTGTTAAATATACAAAACAACAAAAATTTCATACATTATTAGAGGTTATGTTTACCTGCTTTAAAAAGATCAAGAACAAAGTTCCTAGGAAATCGTGTATGTGTATCTTCCCAGGGGAAAAAAAAAATTCATTAGAAAATTTAAGAAAATTAGGAAGGTTGAATGACTTAAGATAGTTCAGGCCAATACAGGAAAATGGTGGAATCAGAGAATTATTTCTTTCCTTTCCTTAGGATGCCTATACACTTCAGTCCTTTGCCTTCTGAAGTTTTCAATGACAGACAAAAGTATTCATTATAAGTCATTGTTCTTGTGGCTTGAAAAGCTGATTATATTTTACTCTGAATACAATATATTCAAAATGTATCTCTGTCATACTTATACATTTTAGTGTCTCTGTGTGTGTTCATATCAGGGTTATCCAAATAAATAGAACCAAAAGATATATGTGTGTGTGTGTGTGTGTGTATAATGTATAGATGAGAGGAGGAATGAGAGAGAAGAAGAGAAACGGAGAAAAAGAGAAAGAGATTGATTATCATAAGGAATTAGCCCCTTTGATTGTGGAGGCTGAAAAGTCCCAAGATCTGCTCTCAGAAAGCTGGAAACACAGGAGAGTGGATGCTGTAGTTTTAGTCCAAAGGACTGCATGCTTAAGATTTAGCAAGAGCTGATGTTTCAGTTTGGGTCCAATGGCAGTAAAAAAAAAAAAAAAACACAGAAAACCCAACCATGTCCTAGATCTAGGCAATCAAATAGGAGGGAAATCCCTCTTACTCATGGGCATCCCAACTTTTTTGTTTATCTAAGCCTTTAACTGATTTCATGGGGTCTGCGCATAATAGAGAGGGTAATCTACTCAGTCTACACATTCCAATGACACTCTCATCCAGAAACACTGTCATAGGCATCCCCAGAATAAGGTTTGACCAAATGTCTGGACACACTGTGGCCCAATCAAACTGACACATGAAATTAATCACTGTAAGGTATATATGTAATAAACATGTCAAACATTTATAAGTTGGTAGAATTTAGGGATCACTAAGACCAATCCTGAAATTAGAAATAGTGGTAAAACTCCTTTGGTCTTATTTCTTCCTCCCTCCATCCTCTTTTCCCTTCCTTTCTTCAGCATAATTTATTAAGATGCTACTAGTAACCAAGAATATGTAGATGGAGGGAGTTTTCTTTGTGGCTCAGCGAAAGTGAACTTGAATAATATCCATGTGGATGTGAGTTCAATCTCTGGCCTTGCTCAGTGGGTCAGGGATCCAGTGCTGCTGCAAGCTGTGGTACAGGTCACAGATGAGGCTCGGATCCCAAGCTGATGTGGCTGTGGCTGTGGTATGGGCCAGCAGATGTAGCTATGATTGGACCCCTAGCCTGGGAACTGCCATATGCCACGGGTGCAGCCCAAAAAAGCGAAGCAAAAAAAAAAATACATAGATGGACATCACACAATATATTACTGTAAATTTTAATGAATATGAAAAGTATTATAAAAGGCCATAATCAAGTGGCTATGGAATCTCGGAAGAGGAAGAATCTGTCTAGAGATACCAGAGCATTTTCCTTGAGTAGACGTCAAATAAGTTTCAGTTTGAAGAATAGTTTTATGTTAGCAACTCATCCTTGATGCATATGAAATGTCATTAAAGACATAAGAAACAGGTAGAAGACATTATATAGCCTATTTTGGGGGAAACTAGATTGATCTGTATAACTGGTGAAGAGCTTTTCATTTTATGCAAAAGCATTTGAATTTTATCTTATGTGCAAGTGGAGTGTTGAAGAAATTTAAAGTAGAGAGTATCATAATTATGCATTTTAGAAATATCCCTGTGGCTGTGGGGTGGGGGAGTGGAGAATAAATTGGAGAGCATTTTAAAATTAAAGGCATGTGAAATGTGAATTTTTTTCTAAAGGACATGATAGTCAAGAAACTTAAAGCAAAGATAGTAATAGTGGTAAAGAAGAGACAGAATTAAAGCAAACTGCTATGGAAGCTTAGGGACTCAGACTTATACACCAAAGGAAATTAATGAAACTCTGTTATGCATGTTTCTAGCTTGAGAAACCAAATTGATATCATGGAGTCTTCCACCAAAGTGAAAAATACAGGGGAGGAAAGAAATTTGGGTGGTTAGGTAACTAGTTAAATGATAAGACACTTGAATTAAGTGATGTGTAAGCCAAGAGGGTAAAGATATCCTGAAGTAAATTGCCATGGTATTTCTAATTGTGACTATGGAGAAGGGTGCTGAAGGTGAATATATGAAATGACAAGAGAGAAGGGCCAAGAGCAGAAATCCAAGGAACATCGGCTTTTATGGAATAGGTTGCACAACAGCAGTTAATAAAGAGTATTGACAAGAAGAGTTAAAAGAGCTAAAAAATGCACAAAACAACATTAAAAAATGATACAGTGAAGGGTGGAAACTATTTCCAGATGAAGACCTCAGACATCTTAGGCATTTCATGAAAGAGGCTGATTAAAATCATACTTTAAAACTGTTTTAGATGACTGTTTGTCATCTTATTAAAGTGTTTGCTTGAGGGTGTTACAGATTATGCCAATATGTAGAGAATCAATATTGGAAGGTGAGTGAGGAAGGGCAAGGAATACAGAATCTTTGCTATGTTGTGAATGAAAGAATTCAAGTTAGGGAGTGATAGAAAGTTGATAAAGGATTTATTCATGAAACAAAATTCAATTTGTTGAACAATCCCTATTATTAAAAAATAATAATAGGGATAGATCAGTGGAGTCAATTTTCAGCCCATTTTTTTCCTCTCCTCTCTCATCAATGGGCTCTGTGAATCACTCCTGTGATTAGTTCTGTCACTGGACCCTCATGTTAATGTTTCATATTTTTCTGGAACATTTAAATTATTTTACTCGGTAGTTGTAATATTGGCAATATTACATTGATAATATTAGGAATAAAATTGATAATATATTTGTACCAAGGTTTGGCTAGCAATGGCAAATTTTGATAGGAAGTGTGTTATGGCAACAGATACTCTTTGTTAGTAATATCGATGCATCTTTGAATTCCATTTGAATATTTTTTTGGAAACAGGAAAAAAGGATAATATCTAAACACATAAAATGTAAGATCTTGGCTATCTGTGACTGGTTAATTATTGGTAACTGTGTCACTCTACATCATTCTAAACTGATGTCGCAGATGTGTCTTGAGTCTCTAGAGAGGCAGAAAAGGAAAATTAAAACAGTGCTAGTTTTTTTAATTACTTGAGACATATTGGAAATGGGACTATTTCCCTTGCTTCTAAACAGCTCTGACCATCTTCAGTTTGTTAACTTCATTTTGGAATTGTTTCTTTACTTCTATCTCATGTGCTTATTCCTCTATACCTCCTCCTTTTGGCTGCCCATTTTAGAAAACTCATTTTCTGCAAGAATATTTAGTTCATAGAGCATGACTTGCAAAGCAAAATGAAGATACTACAGTTCCATTTTTGTTCTAGTAGCCACTTTGCCCTTTATGTATCTTTTTTTTTTTTAATAATAGGGATTTTTAAACAAATTGAATTTTCTGGGTTTTTCTTTCATGATATTAAATACTTTTTTCCATTAGAAAATTAGCTTGTATCTAGAGATTAAAAACATGGTGATGACTTTGACATATGTGTATTAATTAGATCTTTCCATCTTAAAATAGACCATGATTGGAGAGACTTAAACTTCCAGACTTACACTCTCTACCATTCTAGAATCCAGGAGTGGGAATAATTGAAATCCAGGGATTGAACATCACCTCTTTGTGTGGGGTTTCTGCATGGAGTATAAACTGAGCAAAAGTGATGGTGATTTGTTCATGTCACACACATTTTTTCTGATATATGTCCCCAGATTACATCATTTTGCCATTCTGATTGCTTTAGTTTAGAACTTTGGTTGCTATGATACTGTTGAATAAGGCAATGCATCTTTTAACCTATATTTAGTGCAGGGAATTTTCATTAAAAAAAAAAAAAACACAGCTACTTATGTGCTTAGTAGCTCAATGTACAGTGTGTGAAAGAATAAGGAGTGATTTAGGAGGAAAAAAAAGATGCTGTTATTCTGCAAGAAGCAAAAGGTATTTCTGACAAATCCATTACACTGGACTAGGGGAGCACAGTAACTTATATCCACTGCTTAATATAGCAGGCAAGTTATTCTCCACTAGAATATTCAGGAAACAATAGACAAAGAAATGTTACATCCGTTTTATTTTTTAAAGGGCAGATAAAAGATCTGATTCAAAGAGTGAATCATAGGAAGAGATTTTGTAGGAGCATTGATTCTTATCCCTGTAGCATACTGTATCAAAAGAAAACAGAAAAAGCTATCATTTAAAAATATTTAAATCAGAAACTACAAGTAAACAATTATGGAAATCAATAACAGACTCTCACTGTTTACTCAGAATTTTAGCAGTAAAATCATTTCTTCATATATACTTATGATTGAAAACATTCTTATATTAATCAAATTTTAACTAAAGCGCAAACAATAAAACTTGTTTGACTCTGTCATGTATTAAAGGGAACAGCTATAGCAAAAGTCTGAAAAGCACCAACTGGCCACATAATCTCTCATTTTCATAGAAAAGGTACCATTTTAATGTCATATAGTAGTTAAGAAATTTAATTATAGTGTAGTTAGAACAATAACCAATGTAAAAGTAAAATCATGTGATAAGGAATTAGAATAGAATTGCTAAAATTATGCATGAACCACATTTAGATTTGAGTTTGACTTACAAATAAAGACATTTAAATGAAAAAGAAAAAAATCCTTAAGCTTTATGCTAGCCTACACACTAATGTGTATAATAACTGTGAACCCAAACTAGAGTAAATAAAATAGAAGTGATATATTGTTGACAGGATTCTTAATGTTTATTTTAGTATAAAATAATAAGAAACACTCATATTCATTTTATTTTGAAATGGCAATTACAAGCTGTGGCAAAAATAACATATTTTAATATAGTATTCATATTTTATTTAGAAAAATCATAAGTAATATTTAATAGGAAAACCAGAAGGTTTTCACATTGCAATATACATTTCTGCTTCAAGAATTACTTTATATAAATAAAAATAACTATATGAAAATATGGGCTGCACTTAAAAAGAAAAATCAGCCACTTAATTGTAGAATAGCTAACAGAGTATTTTGAACATAATACATTACATTTGAAGGAATAATTTACCCAAGTGATTTATATAGGTGCTACAGAACTTATGATTGTTTATTATTTATCAAAGAAATATGATGGGTTTTCTTTATCTGAATCCAATTACATGGAGGTTTTTCCATCTTTCTTACAAATATGATTAATGAGTAATTTATAACCCAGAGCAATAGCATGCATATATGGCTTTTGTAAAATATAAAGTCCTTTAAACACATTTTCCAAAAATTTTTTCTACTTTATACATGTCTATTCTTCTATACTTCTATAAAAATAGGAGGAAATATTAAAGCTTGAAGCCTAACTCTATAAATCCATATCATAAAGTAAACATTGTTGTTTTATCCTGGCAATAATAATAATAATTTTATAGACTGAATTCTATTATGTATAAATGATTTAAATTGTTTCCCTAAATTAAACTTTTAAATAATAAATTATTTTGAAGAATATTCATATATGCAGCAGTCAGTACTCTGCATTATTATTATTTTTATTATTATTTTGCATTTTAGGGTCGCACTCATGGCATATGGAAGTTCCCAGGTTAGGGGTCAAATTGGAGCTGCAGCTGCCAGCCTACGCCACAGCTCATGGCAATGCTGGATCTTTAACCCACTAGGTGAAGCCAGGGATTGATCAAACCTTCAACCTCATGGTTACCAGTCAGATTCGTTTCTGCTGCACAATGGGAACTCCTGCATTAAATTTTTTTATCTCACTCTTTAGTTTGTATTCAGGTCTTAATAGTTGTGATTAAATATATCAGTGTATTTGTCTGCATTAGGATCTTACTTTGCTATTAAAACTGATTATCAGTGCCTATGCTTTGTAAAAAAAAATGTTTCATAACTTTCTTACAGTCTATCAAGGGCAATGTTAAGATCTGGGCTCATAGTCTTGATTTTTGAGGAAGAATGGGATGAAACAGTATTTTAAAGATATTTCTAGAATGATATATCTAATATCTGGGAAGATGTTTTGGCTGCATTGCTTTAAGATAACCCATGATACAGTATGCATAGCGACCTCTTAATGGGCCATTACTGAGTAGTGTGGAGATGGGTCTTACTTACATGATGGCACATTTTCCTTAAAAAAGAGAGATTCGGAAATTAAGGGGGAAGCAGCATGACATTTCAATTCTTCTCCATTGTGTTTTGTTACTTTATTATTAAACTTGAACAATTTTTCAAGTCTGTAATTTTAATGTCTAATGAATGTGTTATAAATAACTTCATTTCTTCACTCTCCAGGTGTTTAATTATCAAAGGCACAGGCATCTTTTGTACTACTCTTTCTCCTTTATATTTTATAATGATATTAACCTGCTAGGACAATTCTTGTAGTTATTGTCCCTAAAATATATGTAATTCATTTCAACTTAAAATTAGTTCTTCCTCGCAATTACCAACTTTCTCAACACAATCTGTCTTTAATAATTTAGTGTAGGTGAAATCTACCGACATTTAAATTGTGATTCATGCTATTTGTGTCCCAGGTTAGGGTATTGTCGGTGTGCCTGTCAAAGTATGCATTTACTGTTGAACTCTGCTGAATATCCTTGTCCTGAGGCATTTCACCATATGTAATTTTATTATTATATACATTGTATGTAGTAGTTCAGATCTCTGAAATCATCCCCATGTATCATTTCCACAGAATGTTGACTTGTTCTTATCATCCTCAGTGGCCATTCTTCCTCTGCAATAATTTATTTGAACTTTTAAAAGTAAAAAGAAAAAGACTGCAGAATTTAGTTTAGTAGTTTGATAAAACCTTTGCATAACAATACACACACTTTTGTTTAATGACTGAGTTTTAAAAATGCATTCATGTTTAATTAAATTTTTAAATTTAAGAATTTTATATTAATTGCCAGGAACTAGAATAGTCACTGGAACTGTCACCAAACCACTTGAACTTGAAGTTTCTAACCCTCAATATCTAAATCTGCAGAACTGGGATAATAAGAACAATAACAGGAAACTGTAATCAAAACACAGGGATATATATTATGTGCTATATGAATGGTAGTTTTTAATGTAGGCTCTTTAGAGTAATATTTAAGCGTGCAGATTTTACAGCCAGGCTACCTGGTTATAGCTATATTTACTGGCTATATGAACTTGGATATCTATAAAATGAAAATATGGTATTATTTTTCTTACTGGGTTGTTATGAGGTTTCAAAGAGTTATTATGTATAGAATGTACAGTATATTGTGTATGTACACCTCATATATTGTAAGTAATCACTAAATGTAAATGTGTCTCTAACATTTTGTCTAGTTTTAGAGGTGTTAGAAAATAAGTGTGGAAAATTTAGGCATACTAATAAACAACCTTAGCCTTTATTTAGTTATTCTTATGATTGTGTTAAATATTAGTGCCATACAATACAAATACAAAGAAAAACAAAGGAGACATTTCCATATAGGCAAAATATTAGAGAAACATTTTGAAGCAGTTGTAAGATATACGGCCATAATAAGGTCTTAGAATATTTTCTGCTCTTCCATAACATCAGAGATTGATTTAATATGCTCAGTTTATACATATTTTCTTTTTTTTGTGATTAGAGTCATTAGAAGCATAAGGTATATCAATGTTAGGGGTATTACTCAATATTTGAGTGATATTTATATCAAGGCCTTTGCAAAGTTTTCACACCTACCAGACATGGTATATGTATGGCAAATTTAATTACTATGCTTTTCTTAAATTGTAATCAATTAGTTTTAAGAAGCTCGTAGTGTGATGTACTTTCTGGGGTTTTCCAATAAAATAGTATTGTTTTATTTTGACTGTTTTCTCCAACACTCACAGTATTAAAATCAAGTTACTGAGTGCTAAAAGAAAGGAAAATAAATGAAAAGGAAGAAAAAAAGAGACAGAGAAAAGATATAACTCAGTTAAATGTAACTTTTTGAAAATTCTGTTTCTGCTGAATCCCAATTACTTTCCTATTCTAATATTATGTGTTGATATTATGGAAGCCATCTAATATCCTACTTCACCCCTTTCTTGCTAAGTTTGTACCTGAGATGCTGTCATTACAAATTATGGTCATATCCCAATTTTGCTTCACCTTCTAAAGCAAATGTTCGACTAAGAGGAAATTATAGTCGGTCCACACTTCACCACTACAGCCAGTATCACTTGAAGAAGTGTCAAAGAAAGGAAGATTATTTGATTACCATGTTCTTTGTGCCAGACTGATTTCTTTTTTTTTTAACATACATAATGATTTTTATTTTTTTTTCATTATAGCTGGTTTATAGTGTTTTGTCAATTTTGTACTGTATAGCATGGCGACCCAATTACACATACATGTATACATTCTTTTTTTCTCACTTTATCATGCTCTATCATAAGTGACTAGATATACTTCCCAATGCTACACAGCAGAATCTCATTGCTTATCCATTCCAAAGGCAATAGTCTGCAATTATTAACCCTAAATTCCCAATCCATCTCACTCTCTCCCCCTCCCCCTTGACAACCACAAGTCTATTCTCCAAGTCCATGATTTTTTCTTTTCTGTGGAAAGTTTCATTTGTGCCCTATATTAGATTCCAGATATAAGTGATATCATATGGTATTTATCTTTCTCCTTCTGAGTTACTTTACTCAGGATGAGAGTCTCTAGTTCCATCCATGTTGCTGTAAATGGCATTATTTCGTTCTTTTGTATGGCTGATTAGTATTCCATTGTGTATATATATACCACATCTTCCTAACCCAATCATCTGTTGATGGACATTTGGCTTGTTTCCATGTCTTGGCTATTGTGAATAGAGCTGAAACGAACATGCAGGTGCATGTGTCTTTTTTAAGGAAATTTTTGTCTGGGTATATGCCCAAGAGTGGAACTGCTAGGTCATATAGTAGTTCTATATATAGTTTTCTAAGGTAACTCCATACTGTTTTCCATAGTGGTTGTACCAACTTACATTGCCACACACAGTGCAGGAGAGTTCCCTTTTCTCCACATCCCCTCCAGCATTTTTTATTTGTGAACTTATTAATAATAGATTTCTTTAGAGTGATGTTCTCATATTTGTTCATAGCCTTGGACAAGTGTTGGTATTTAGGAAAGGGTGGCAATAATGTTACAGTATTAAGTTTCTGGTTCAAAGCAGAATACTCTTCCTGTGGCAGTTTGAACTAGAGGGAAAATAACAAATGTGTGTACAACTCCTTAGAAAACATTGTGGTGTTAAGGTATTGTAAGCCATGATTTTCTAAGATAGGTTTGGATATAAGCTGGTTATTTCACTATACTGATTTAGTTAGATTTACCATATAGATAATACTGCTGACTTATAAATAAATAAAGTGAAATGACTTACTGTACAGAAAGATATAAAATATATATACATACATGTACATATGTATACATGTACATATATATATATATATATATATATATATATATACACATACATACACATATTCTCTCTTATGACTTAGGAAACACTTTTCATGAATTTTGAATATAAAAACAGGAGATGGCATTGAAAAAAATCTATTTTTGTTTTAGAGTTATAATACTAATTTTTGTTGTGTATTATATCATTTATCACATATATCACATAATCTCCTACTATCAGTAAACTATATTTTATGAAGTGTTCATATATTGAGTAGTTATCGGCATTAAATTTCTGATTAACACTGTTCTATTATTTTAGAATTCCTCCTCCTCCCCTTGATGAAGTTCTCATTAATGAATCCATTGTATGTGTGTATATGTATGTAATCCAACTAATACTAGAAGTGAAAGAGCTTTTGAAAATCTATATATGTATGCTATTATTAAAATTTTCTTTTAAATTTTACACAGTAGCCCCATTCAACCCAGTAAGTTATCTTTGAAAATAAACCTGGTGTGTCAGCTTGTGTGAAGTTTTGGAAACTACCACCAACACAATTGCCCTGTAAGTACCTGTTCTTAATGTCAGACTATGAATTTATGGATAAGTATAAAATAAGAGCTTCAATAGTCAGACTCTATTTACTGAAGAAATCATTTTTTAATTTACTTAAGTAAATTAGGTAGCAAATGATTAAAATTACTTCAAATTACTGCAATACACTCAAGATAACTAAGGAACAAGACAGCCTGGGAAAGTGCTAGGTCATAGAGCAAAAGAGAAACTAAGATACTACACTATTGATCTTTCACAAAGCTCAGGATCTGCTTATTGGTTGCAAAGATTTGACTGTGGAAATTTGTGTGTGTGTGTGTTTGTGTGTGCATGTTAAGCACTATTGATTATATGTGCTTCAATTCTAATCCAGAAATACCATGTGTTACCACTTTTTTTTCTACGTGATTCACATTGTAATCGCATAAAAAGTGATCCTGAAAATACCATAATTCTCTCACATCCTTTGTATTATGTATTTAGTTTTATCATAATATGTAATATGTGATTAGGTATCGCAGATTTTTCGTGAAGATAATTCACTGCTCTCTGAATTGATTCTTTCTGGTGGGCTCATGGTAATACAATTCTTATTCCAATATAAAGGAAAGGAAAATCTTTCTTCTGCCCAACTTTGATTATTACTCAAGAAATAATCCTAATATTTTTTAATTTGAAAGATTCCTTCAAAAGCCAATGCACATGACTAATGTGAGGTAACAGATATGATGTCCAGTAACATTCAGGATGCACTTCTCAAACTCCAGCCACTAGTATCTTGTCTACGTTTATATGTTGTCACAAATAGATATTTTTTATGTTATTTCAATGATGGCAATTTCAAATAATATCAATAATTTGCTGAGTTTTAAATGGAGTCAGCCTATATAACCTTCCTTTATACAAATTATCAAATTGTTGTAATAAAACATTTTACTAACACATTCATTCTATCTGGAAATTCTATAATTTTAAGAATGCCGCAGATCTATATAACTGTATTTATCAAAGTATTCTAGTTTTCACATTAATTTTATGAGAAATTTTCTTAAGTACATGATTCATTGCTGTCTTTTCATTGTTTTGCCTAAAATAACTGAAGATGAATCAGTGAATCAGACTCACTGCTTGGTCATTAACCTGAAAATGGATAACCTTGATGATAAAATAATCCTGACATTATATTGCAATATAATGTAATGTAATATAATGTAATATAATACCCTGATGTAATTAACATAATGTAATAATTATAATACAATAAAATAATTATATTCTGTTTCGCAGGATTTATGTAGTGCCTGCCTAGTGCTAGGCACTGCTGTGGGCAGCTAGAATAGAAATTAAGAACCAGGTTTTTGAGACCATATTGACTCTTTGGTCTGTTATATTCCTTCCTATCTTTGTAGATTTGGATAATTTTCCCAACTTCTCTGACCTCAGTTTTTTCTTTTATAAAATGGAACTAATAATACTTGTATATCTGTGTGTGTGTTTGTGTTTATGTGTGTGTAAAACTTAAAGGGAAAAATGCAAGAAAGCTCTTATCCGTGGCCTGCAAGCCCTCCATGGAGATTGGCTAATAACAGTTCTAGGAGTTTGGTTAAATGCAGACTTCACCACATTCAATTATCTCCACAGAAGAGGCAGGCATGTTAGCAACAGTAAGAGTTAACAGTAAAAAATCAAAATATTAAAATGGAGGAGACTGAGGAACACTTTACTGAGGACATACTGCTTAACCAGAATTTGAGAAAGAAAAAGCAGTTTCTAAGAGAAAAAAGCAAAATAGTTCTTTTTTATTTTAATAAATTTTATTGGAGTGTGAGTGATTTCCGATATTGTGTTAGTTGCAGGTGTACAGCAAAATGAATCAATCATACATAAACATACATATCTATACTTTTAACATTCTTTCCTATGTAGGCTATTACAGAGTTTTGGGTAGAGTTCCCCAGGGTGTATATTATAATCAATTGATTTTGTATATGTTAGTGTATATATGTTAATCCCAACCTCTCAACCCATCCCTCTATCCATTGTTTCCCTTTTGGTAACTAACTTTGGTTTCAAAATCTTGAGTCTGTTTCTGCTTTGTGAATAAGTTCTTTTGTATCATTTTTATTAGACTGTACACACAAGCGATATAAAGTCACTTCTCTGTTTGACTTACTTCACTTAGAAAGATAATCTCTAGGTCCATCCATGTTGCTGCAAATGACATTATTTCATTCTTTTTTATGGCTCAGTAGTATTCCTATATATATATAAATATATATTTATCCAGTCCTCTGCTAATATACATTTAGGTTGCTTCCATGTATTGGCTATTGTAAATAGTGCTGCAATGAACATTGGTATGCATGTATCCTTTTGAACTTTGGTTTTCTCCAGATAGATGCCCAGCAGTGGAATTACTGAATCATATGATAATTCTGTATTTAGTTTTTTTAGGAACCTCTACACTGCTCTCCATAGTGGCTGTACCAACCTCAATTCCCATCATCAGTGTGAAAAATAGGTTATTTCATATCAATGAAATATGATTAAAAGACAAGGTGGTGAAAACCATCATGAAGTTCAGAATAATGGGGAGGTAAAGGGTGAGGGAGTCAGACATAGTCCACAAAGCTGGATGAAAAGACAGCTTCTTTATTTTTTCCTTCTAGGAAAGATGGCCTCCTTCCCTTACAGCTTTCAGAAGATTTCATGTACTCTTCAAAGGCTTACTATTTATCCATGTATCATGTATAGATTCCAGATTCTATGTGCTTGGGATAAAAAAGATATGATAAAATAAATAAAAATTCCCTCTTCTTAAGAATAATAAGAGAAAAGTGTGTATCTGTACTTAAAGTGCATGGCAATTGTGCTTTAAAAGCTAAACACAGGATGCTAGAGGGGAGAATTCCACATCTGTCTATGATAGAATCCTGAATCCTCCCCCTATGCTAAACTATAGAATCTGAATATTAATATATAAAAAAACCCAACTATTTGAAGTTATCAGAAAAGAAAAAAAAAATCCAAGAATTTAGTTGTAAATATTCCAGAAAGAAAAAAATTGTGTTGTAGTGAGATGATTTTCTCTATAGACTTTCCCTGTTAAGGAATTTTGTTGCTTCACTGCAAGAAACAAGAACTGTAGAAGAAGTAACAGCCTTAAGTTTGTGGTGTCTCACTGAGCTGAACAGAAAAATATTGGATTTAGGGCTATCAAAGCAGTCAAGACTTCACGGGTAATAACCTGAATATGTTATTACATATCTGGAGCAAGATTTCAATAAACTAGACCAAAAGTAGCCATGAGGAAGCTCAAAAGCTAAACAGATTGTAGCAGTCCACACTATGGGGGCGGGGGGGGGGATAGGAATACCTGCTGTGAAAGCTAAGACGGCTCCTGGTAAAGTACTCAAACTTTCAGCTGACAGCTGAAACCTTTTTTTTTTTTTTTAATTCCTCATCTTAAATATTGATAACTAATTTTAGCACTTTTCAATTGCTGCAATATGTCAATGATTGCCAAAGCACTTGCTGCAGGATCAAACAATTTTGTCAAATCCAAATGTACATTTCCCATTGTAACTGGCCATCTCCACTTAGGTATGTGTAATCTTAGCAAGCGTAGTGAGTTCAATGGGTATATTCTCTTTTCCTCACCCTCACAAATTCTTTTTTTCTGGATTTCTTATTTCAGATAAAGTAATATATTTTCATATAACCAGGAACCTGACAGATATACCTGTGATTATTAAATTCATTTTCTTTACTCTTGAAGAAATTTTACCACAGACCCTGTAAATCAATGTCTAAAATGCCTCAAGGACCTATTTACACTCTAATTCTCCTTGTCTTTGTGCACTTGATAACATCTCTTGCTCACATTATTTCAGGACTCTCCTAATGGTACCTTTGCTTCCAGCCTTTCTCTGTCTCCAATATCCACAGTAATTATCAACACTTATCATAGTGTGTCATTTCTTTTGTGGCCAATAATAGTCCAAATGAATGTGTTGCCATTCAAAATCTGGCTTCCTTTCCTAAGATTTCTCCCCTGGGAACCTGAGACCCCAGATGCTTTATACACCAAGATACCTTTACTTAGCATTCTTCTTTCTACCTAGAACACCTTCCTACACTTCCTATCCTTTCTACACCTGAAAAAAATGTGGTAACCCTTCAAGGCCCAGTGCAAATATCATCTCTTCTATGACGTTGTTCTATCAGAAGTTAATTTCTTTCTTTATGATTCTATAAGTACTTCCATCATAGTGATAGATTAATACATATTGTGTTATAGTTAATTGCTTATAAACTCATCTCTTCTTTTAGGTGATGTGCTCCTTTAGACTGGGTACACAGTGATTGCATAGCCCCCAGGCATGGGATCCTGGGACATAATAAGTGACTGATTGGATGATGTGTTCTGCCCTAAGTTCCTTGCTTAAGGACTGGGCTTCTAAAATGAACATTTATATCCTTATATTCTGTCATATAGCTAAAAGTTTGAAGGAAAAAAAGCAGCATTCAAAAAAGCATACCAAAAAGTATATCCTTAGGGGAAATCTATTTAAGTAGTATACAAATAAGAGTGGAAAACATTTTGAATGAAATGAAATCATGATGATGTCACTTTTAAATTGGACTTGTCTTCTGATCTTGTACAATTCATTATGCTTCTAGATTTATCTAGATGTATTGTTATCACCTTTCTGTATTAAAACAAATGCATTTTGTAAGAATTGTGTAATTAACACTAATCTCTATAATTTCAGTAAGAATATAAATCAAATAATTGTTTATTCATTAATATTTCCTATTTCTAGTTTATCACTCCTTAGGTCCTGTATAAGAACAAGGGAAAAACATTGGTTACTGTCACAAATGCTATAATTAAAACTCCAGGGGAGTTCCCGTCTTGGCGCAGTGGTTAACGAATCCGACTAGGAAACATGAGGTTGCGGGTTCGGTCCCTGCCCTTGCTCAGTAGGTTAACGATCCGGCGTTGCTGTGAGCTGTGGTGTAGGTTGCAGATGCGGCTCGGATCCCGCGTTGCTGTGGCTCTGGCGTAGGCCGGTGGCTACAGCTCCGATTCAACCCCTAGCCTGGGAACCTCCATATGCCGCGGGAGCGGCCCAAGAAATAGCAACAACAACAACAAAAACAAAAAACAAAACAAAAAAAAAAAACAAAAAAAACTCCAAAATGGAAAAATCTGAAAAATTGTACAGTATTTTTGTTTCTGAATAACATAAAAATGATTTTGGCAGATATGTTAGCCTGGCAGTGTGGACTTTTTTTGCCAGCTTCTCTCCAGCAAAAATAAAAAAATAAAAAAAAATCTTAATTTTTTTAAAATAGGAAAAAATATGAAAGAAAATATAACACCCTCATTATGGGATAACCAACATGTGATTTTAAAAATAACTTAAATAGGGAGTAATGGCAATATATTTTTGACTCTTTTTTTCCAGAATATCCTACCTGATAACTAAATTTATAGAAAGAACAATTTATACATAACATTAGAGAATATTACTTCCTTCATCTGAAATGTAAACTATCTGTTCATAGGCCAATAATGCCTATCTAAGAAATTCACTAATATCATTCCCATATCTGAATAATCTTTTCTAGATGTCACAGTGAGGGACAATCACTAGTGTTAATATAAAATTTCATATAAAAGTGTTTTGGGGTATCTATGGATGCCTACTGGTAGCAAACAATAAGATATCATTGCATTTTTATAGTTTTCCTCTAATAATTTGATATTTATGGTACAAGTGAGATTTACTTTCCCACTGGTATTAACTTTGTATTTAATTAAGCCAAACTAAAGGGTGTTAATTCATAATAGTATTTTTCATGTCCAACTCAAAATCTATTTGTGTAAATACCCTAGCTGTTCTGTAAGTTCTTGGCATAGTCAAAGATATTTCAACCAAATATATTATTGAGAGTTAGACAAAACTCTTTTGGAGGGAGAGGCATAACTTAAATTGCTTTCACAAGTCTCCCAATCATTTTCCTAAAAATCTATAGAGATATCAGCTTGGTATATTGAACCACAGAGCAGAACTTTTATTTATGTTGTTAAAAACAGCTCTAAAACAGTGATTTTCCTTGACAATCACTCTGAACAGTCAGAGACACTTATTAAAAAAAAGTGGTTGCATGATTGATAAATCAATGCTCTTCAAACAAACTACAATATTACCATTCATTCTAATATTGAGAAATCTTACAGAATGGAGAGAATAAGCATATTATAACAGAGGTAGAGGAATCAGTTACAAGCTAAAATTGCAATAAACCACCTCTTTCAAGAAGAAAACATCATGTTTTATCAAGGAACCTCATTAAATAATGTAAACCTATAGATAGGAAGACAATGAGACCACAAAAGCAATAGGTTAAAATTGGATGTTTTTGTGTTGAATAATGAAAGAATTAAACTTTTTTTTTTTTTTTTTTTGCAAAAAATGGCAGTGTTCATAAAAGGAAGAAGAAAAACCAGAGATATATGAAACCTGCTGAAGCTTTTCTAATTAATCCCTAAATCTGAATTCCTATTTGGTAAGCCTATAAGACAATTTAGTAAATGTAGTATCTCTTTTGTGAAATATTCTAAGAAAATTTAAAAGACAAAATGTCTTAAGGAAATACTGGGTTAACATGTGTTAGAATATACCTGATAGCCATATTTTTTAAAAAATCTAGGACTTCCCATCATAGTTCAGTGGTTAACAAACCTGGCTAGTATCCATGAGGAAGTAGGTTTGATCTCAGGCCTTACTCAGTGGCTAAGGATCCAGCATTGCCCTGAGCTGTGGTGTAAGTCTCTGGCGGGGCTCAGATCTGGCATTACTGTGACTGGGCATAGGCTGGCAGCTACAGCTGCAATTTGACCCCTCACCTGGGAATGGGAAGCTCCATATGCCACAGATTTGGCCTAAAAAGACAAAAGATGAAATAAAATAAAATAAAATATCTAAATCTTTTAAAAAGACAAAATTATTATCCAGAATTTTTAAAGAGATAATGAATGTTAAGGAAGAATATGTCTGCCTTTTCCCCCTAAAGTATATTTCCTTGTACTTTTAAAAATATTCTTTAGGGAGTTCCCATCCTGGCTTAGTGAAGTGGAAATGAATCTGGTTAGCATCCATGAGGACAAGGTTTGATCCCTGACCTCGCTAGTGGGTTAATATCCGGTGTTTCAATGAGCTGTGGTATAGGTCACAGACATGGCTCAGATCACGCATTGCTTTGGGTGTGGTGTAGGCTGGTGGTGGCTACAGCTTCTATTCTACCCCTAGCCTGGAACCTCCATTACCACGTGTGCAGACCTAAAAAGACAAAATAAATACATAAATTAAATAAATTCTCTAATATTATAAAGGAATTTTTGCTTCTTTCTTACTCTCAAACTATTTCTTCAGTGCCTACTTTGTCTCCATCCTTGGTATAATAATTTAAAGCAACAACAGCATGAGCTAAATATTTTATCACTTTTCAAACCAGGATAATGAAAACCAGAGAGGTTAAGCTCTTTGTTTAAAGCATTCTAGAAAAATTAGAATTAAGTAAGACTACAAATACTTAAACACAGTTTTAAAGTAGTTTGGCACAAATATTTTGATACTACTGCACCATGGATAAAATGAAATTCACTGAATATTTTTTTCTGGATGCATTTCTTTATGTCCAACTAAGGAATTTCTATTTTTTTTCCTCTGAAAAATAAACCATTCATTCTTACGATTTGTTGTTGATAATTTAGGAGTAAATTACTACTCCTTTTTGTGCCTTTGAATATAAAGTACAAAAAAAGTAAAAGAAAAAATTCTTAGTGGTTCCTCCCACAATTACCTCTTCTGGAAGGTTGAACATTTTTTTTTTATAGACATATGAATTTACATAATTACTTATTTATTAAATTTTAGCACTAATTCAATATAATTTTTTGCCACCTACCATTAAAACATGAGATTGTTTTAATATGTGATACCCCTGAGGAATTAAATGTGTCAAGACACCAAACAGGTTGGAAGTCATCATTAATCACTAATGATGTGTGGCAATGATTATAAGTATTTATGAAAGCATCTCTAGGCTAGAAATATGAGCAGGAAATTTATGGAAGAGGAAATTCTAATCACTAATACACTTACAAAACAGTTTTTAACCTTGTAAGAAATCAGAGAATTGCTAATTAAAGCATGTATGGGATACTGATTTCTTCTGTGAGATTAGCAAACAATTAAACTATGATAATATCAAGTGTTGACAAGGATGTCAGTATATGAAAACAGGTTCTCGCATTGCTAGAGAAGCATTTAAAAGACAATCAAAACACTCATTAAAATACTACATGTACATTATGACTCAGCATTTCTTCAAATTATACGAATTTAGACTTGGAGAAATATACTAACATAGTACATTAAAATAAGGAGAAATACTACTGTATTAAGACAAGAACATATCATAATGATTTTTTCCATAGCATTGTTTGTAATAGAAAAAAAGGCAAATAAATATAAATTAATATGATTATGTTAAAAAGAATTAGTTGGAATTATGTGCAATGCTTTGCTAAGACAATGCTAAATTACAAATAATATACTATTTCTATAACTTTTCTTTTTCTCTCCTAAATAAGGTATGTATTTCCCATGAATATGAATACATGTGTTTGTGTGTGTGTGTGCATGCATGTTTTTAAATACACAGAAAACAGTTCTGGGGAATGCACAGCAATTAGTAACCAATAAGAAGATTGAGATTAGTGGTATTAAAAGCAATATGTATAATATCATTCTTATGTAAAATAGTTTAATATTTTTCCATGAAAAACTCATTACTGTTATTTATATAATTAAAATTTTGTTTAAAAATCAGCTTAAAATAATACAATAATACCTTTTATAAAATATATTTTCATATCTCTTGGTTATATATATTTATTTATATGTAAAGTTCCAGAGATAATGTTCTTCATGTAGTGACCATTTAGCTTTGGAATATAATTATTCTCAGCTCTGGATCATCTTTGACAAAATTATGATTCTCATGTCTTGAAACAGGTTTTTTCCTCACTTTGCACCATATCTTCAAATGCATGCATCACAATGTTGTCTGAGAGACACTGCTTTAATAGTAGTTGTTATAAAATGCTCTAAGCCATTTTGGCCCTGCACAGTACATAGGTTCTTTTTTGTTGGATAATTATAACCTCTGGAGAATTTTGAAGTAGGTGAAGATTAGCTCTACCCTGAAGTCCTGCTCTCTTCTTAAATGGAAAGAAATTGTTAGGCCAGTTCCAGCCATATATACAGAAATATATTGAGCAAACATCAACAAACAGACATAAAATAGTTCATGCCACTTATTTTGTAAGTTCAGTGAAACCAAAGCTCTCTAACCTTTTGATGCTTCAGCCACACTTTGAAATGAAAGGTTCATGTAAGGCAGTCATGCTAATATCCCGGAGATAAGATTCAATTTCCCTTTAGTTGAGAACAAATATTGGAAATTTTGAACTCAAGGGCTGGATACAAGATCATTTATCAATCAAGTTTTGTGAAAATTTTATGTTTTGATTATGCAAAATGAAGAGTGTTTCTTAATTATTTTAGTCAATTTACATAACTTGAATTTTATTAATTTTACTGAGAACCCATTGCTAATATTAACTATGGTGATAGATAAGCCATTAATTATGTTTCACCAATAGAAACATATTTTGAAGAGTTAATATGATTTTTAGAAAAGCCCTTAGTATTGATTGAGATATGGGTAGTATAAATGCCTTTATTAGTTACTCCCAAATTTAGATTTCCTAAATTTTTTTATACCTGAAAATACTTGGAGTTCAAATTTGTGGTTAAGACAACTGACTAAACCTAGGTATAGGATAGTATGTGTTTTATGTTTCATCAAAACAATGAATATACTCAATGTTATCCAAAATACATATCATGTATTAATGAAAAATACAGTATGACTGTGTAGGGTTTGAAATTAATCACTGTGCCATGGTGTTCTAAGAAACAGCATATCATAGAATATTTGTTAAACTCCCATTTTTTTTAATTTAAAATTATTTGTCAGTTTCACAAGTAACTTATTTCTTTATTATCTTCTTCTATTACTAGAACAGTCAAGACTCTTGGTTTCAAGAACATAATCCAACTGAAACTAATTTAAAAGTTTACCAAAAAATTAATGAAACAAAAGTCCAGAAAAAAAGATGGGATCAGGATTGGCTTAATCTTGGTTCCATCTCCATCATTCAGTGGGTTATCAAGATTTTGTCCTTTCCATATATCAGTTCATCCTAAGGCTGGCATGCATTTTATAGCAGAATGGCTGTCATGCATCCTTCTAATATATCATCCTGATTGCAGAGAGTATATATGTCAGAATTGTGAGCAGAGTTTTTATGCTTCACTTTGAGTGGACCAACTTAAATACATTCTCATTGCTGCAGGAAATACTCTGACCAGGGGATGAATTATAATGATTGATGTAGTCAAGGATTCACATTTACTTTCCTAGATGGGAATTTGGTTAACTTCCCTGGAGTAGCACTTAAAAACTAGGGAGGAAGTTCCTAGAAACCTAGAAGGAAGCAAATGCACATCCACTGCAATTATTACTCTTCTACTGCCTCCCTCTGAGAATGTCATGCTAAACCCTCTAAGTTTAAATAAAGATGAGAGGGGATAAATGATAAATACATGATTTAATAACTATCAAATTGTTAAATAAATTGCTAATGCTCCTCCCCACTGGACTTTAGGATGTCAAGGAAAGAAACTACTACCTTCTAGATATTAATTCAATAACAACTATCAAAAAAGGCCATATAAAGCGATCTTCAGAATCTTGATTATGGTCCTTCTTCTTATGCAAAACTGGTAATAGCTGGATGATGTTCTCAAGTGCATGGGCATAGGTCAAAATGCCATAAACATATGGAGAGAGCAAAGTCGAAGCACTCATGCTTTTTTCTCCAGAATACCATTTTCCAAATTAAGGTAGAGGCACTTTAGGAAAGAAAATCCAGTTCTATTGATCTCTGAATTTCCTGCAATTCCCTATATTAGTTTTATCTTTAAAAAATATTTGAGCAAGGAAATGGGATTTGATCATTTTAGTGTTCTTTGACCTCGTCACACAACTTTACATTTATTATGAAATTAATGCCTCTTACCACTCAAAGCAAAAACTCATTTTTCCAAGTTATTCAAATAGACTACATTTGTAATTTGTCCATTTATTTGATTTAAATAATTCATGCCCAGCTAGGCATAAACTCTTATGTTGAGCTCCCCTAGCCTCTAGTAATGCAGAAAAGAACAGAAGCTAATAATAATAGGTGTAGTCACATTTAATTACTAGAATTAATGTAAAGACTTTGTAATTACTTTCTATAAAGCTTTAAAAAAAATTCAATGAAAACAGGCCAGGAAAGCAGCTAATTTCAGAAATCCTATGGCTGCTTGCCAAGAGTTTAAGCAACCGATGATAGTCAGGGTCATTGGCACTCTGAAAAACCAAGGGTGCCTGCTAGTTGTAGGTTTCAGTAACACTATTGGGAACTTTCAATTTAACTTGATACTTAAAACGGCCAGTGGGAGTTTTTAATAAACTCAATCAATGTTGAAAGTCAAGTGCTATTATAAACATGAGTAAACATTGATTTTAGGCTTCAGGGCCATTCAGGATCTCTTCTTGGGAAGGTTTCTACCACCTCCTTCCTACAGGAAGAAGTGACTGCCATGGTAACATATAAAACTGCACACAATAGTTGTCATATCACCATCTTGCCTGTGTTCATGAATGATTGCATTTTTAAATCTTGTAGCATTTTCTTAGTAACGATCTTAGGATGAGAAACCGCTTCAGGCTTTGAGTATTGGTGCCACATGCATACATAATTTTCAATATGGCTGTGATTTTTGACTGTGCGACATGCAACAAATCTTATATTTTGAGCAATTCCATTAGTGTCATTTCTGAATCCATCATCATTCAACTTATGTCTCCTGAAATATGTTTTGCTGATCTGGACATAAATGGTCTGTGAATTGTAGCTGCAGATGGCTCAAAAATATACTTTATAGTGAGCAAACTCTGGATGACTGAAAGAAAACTGACAGAAATACTACAAGAAGAAATTGTATATCATTTCAATAACCGAAGGAATAAACTAAAATCAAAACAAGAATAAGAATCTGCTCTCCCATAATAATTTGCCACAGCCACCTGATAGATTAAAATGAGTTCAGCCATTTCAAGCAAAAAGCATAATACTGTTTTTTCTTTTCATTTATTTTTTAAGCAAATATTATTTCTGCTCATCAATCCTGTTTTTTTTTTTTTAATTTTTTCACACTATTCCTCTTTGTCATTACTCCAATAGGACTGCATTTACTTATTCAAATTATACATTATATTTTCAAAATTTGCAAATCTTTTTTGTGTTCTCTGTAATTTTCACACCAAACTTTTCTTGTTTACATTTTATGGTCTCAATAACTTATCAAACAACTCTGAGGATACAAATTTAGAATATGTAAAACTTTTTCCAGTTATTACCTGAAGTGTTATATTCCCAAAGGTCCAATGGCTTTAGCTTTCTCTTAATATTTAAGAACAATGAGTTTGGATTGCAGCTTATTCTATTTGGATTAATTTCTCAATATGTATGCCTTGCTAACCAATCTCAGAAATACTTTAATAGCATTTGTATGTTGATCAATATATGTAAGTGTCTTGGGTTTCCTCTGTTGTTATGTAATTAATCTTAGTTTCTCCAAAAGCCTGCTTCCTTGATTATAAGTCTGACATGCAGTTGAAGGTACTGAGGAAAGCTATGGGACTTGCAGGCAAGCTTTGGTAAGTGTATGTGGAAACCAGAAGCAGACATGCTATTTCCCCTGCAAATCTCAAATGAGAGGAAATAACTCTGAAGTCCTAACTTCATATTAGAAAATTTCTTCTTTTCCTTGCCATGCAATTTCTATAAAGAGAGCTCTAGTATTTTCCTTGAGAAAAACACCAGGTGCTAAAGCCCTATGTAAGTTGAGTTGGGGGACAGAGAGTGAGTAGAGCCAAATGACCTTGCGGATTTTCCCACAGAAAGCCTTTCAATTAACCAACTCATTTTCTGCTCCAGTACTCATTCCCACTGTCAAAATTTACCTGATCCAAATTCATGGGCTCTAAAAAAATTACTACCTCCCCACTTTTCACATGCTATCCTATGTTTTTGTGCAAGATTTCAGTTTCTGCTATTCTGATTAATTTCTCATTGTGCATGTCTTCATTTTTAACCTATCAGAAATATTTTTAATTATTTTTTCATGTTGATGACCCATCCCTGCTGTGAACACTATATGCTTTACTGTTACAGATTTTAACATTTTGTACTTCATGGTGATAAGATTTAGGGGAAACTAGAGGGCAGATAAGATTTTGCTGAGTTGAACTAAAATTTTCTAGCATGATATTTTAAACTCAAAGTATGTATCAGTTTCCAGTTGTGGCTGTAACAAATTATTACAAATTTAGTGGCTTACAACAACACAAATATTATAACTTGGAGTTCGGAAGTCTGAAAATGAGTCTTATGGGGCTAAAATCAAAGTTTCAGCACTACTGAGTTCCTGCTAGAGTTTCTAGGGAGGAATCTATTTCTTGCCTTTTCCACTTTTGGAGGCTGCTTATGTTCTTTGGCTAATGATTGATTCACTCTAAGATCTGCTTAATTTTCATATCTTCTCTGACTCCCTTTTGTCCCTTGTGAGGGAGTAATAAAGTAATAAAGTCCCTTGTGATTACATTGGGCCCACATGAGTAATTCAGGGTTATCTTCCTATTTTAGGATCCTTAACTTTTAATCACATATGCAAAGTGTCTTTTGCCATCCATATAAGGTAGCATATTCACAGGTACTAGGGATTAGGATATAAACATCTTTGAGGGACCATTATTCTGCCTGCCTGCCCTAAGTATGTGGATGATTTTATGTCATCATCCAACATCCTGGCACATCCTAAATGGTACAAAGATATTCTGTTAACTATATAGCATAATTGATTTAACTGATATATCTGCTGCTATTTCTTCCACTAAATTGGGAATATAGACATAATTGAGGATTGTTTTAAATAAGAGTTTAAGTTGAAATGGTTTAGAGGAGCCAAGGCCGAGCCATAACTGCTTAATTTTGATAATTTCCAGTGGTTTCTGTGATTATTATAGATCTTTTTGGCCAAAATCCTTCCATGACTTTAGGCATAAATTGCTATCCCAGCAAGGTTTTATATACATAAAATTAATAAAGAATCTGACATTATACCTAGTTAAATCCCTTATTTTAGAGAAGAGAAAGAAGTGTCAAGGGATTCTAGCATCCTACAATCAGTGTCAAAGTTATATAAAAACCTTTTTTTTTTCCTCTTTTGAAGGCCACACCCACAGCATATGGAGTTTCTCAGGCTAGGGGTTGAATCAGAGCTACAGCTGCCAGCCTAAGCCATAGCCACAGCCACGCTAGATCTGAGCCACATCTATGACCAGCAATGCCAGGTCCTTAACCCTCTGAGCGAGGCTAGGGATCGAACCTGTGTCCTCACGGATACTAGTCAGATTCATTTCCGCTAAGCCACGATGGGAACTCCCCCAAATTTTCTGAATGATGTACATTTCATAACAAAATGTGTCAATTATTTTTAATGTTTTTTCTTATAATTAATAAAAATTGCACAAAATTATGCACTCAAATTCTTCTTTAAATAATTGGAAATCACAGTCTGTAATTATCCTTGGATATTTGAGATGAGATTCATTACTTTAAATTATGGTACATTGTGTAGTAGTTGCAAAGTGGTTAAAGGCAAGTATCTGTGACAAAAAAGTTGACAGTATTTAGACATATTCTGAAAACCAGTCATCAACTCTAAAAATTAAGAACTCATGTAAATTTAGTTATCAGTACCTGCTTGATAGAAATGTTGATACCTCCAAATTTGTTGTCTTTGCCATCCCTGAAACAATTTTGTCTAAAAAAATGATAAAAGAATAAGAGAGTTAGCTAAGAAAACGCTCTCCTTATGTGCCAGAGTTAAACCTGATATTTCCTTTACATTATCCACATTATTGAGCCTAGTTTTGTGTTTTTGGAGCTCATTTGGCACTTGCTGATAGATTAGTTGAATTATCAGAAGCAGTCCCCCTAAACAAAATCATTGGGAAGGTGAGCATAGGAATGTTCCTCTCAGGTTCCAAAGCTAGTTTCTTACAGGATTCAATGACATCAGGGCAGTTTACATCTGTGTGCTTCTTGCAAATGGCCTTTCTGCAATATGAAAACAAACAAACAAACAAAAAACCACCTTTAGTTACTGGGATTTCAGTTTGAACACAATTTCTTTTAGAAAATAAAGACAAGACAGAACGACAATACTCTGAAACTCTTAGGGGCAAAAATATACCTTACTGTCACTGACTGTTGACACAAAAAAACATCTCGTATATGTATTGATTTATAACAGAAAAAAAGTCTTGTTTTCACAACTAGATTGTTTATAGAAACTATCTTTCAAAAGTGGAATTTCAGATTCTAGTTAAGATACCCACATCATCAACAGTTTTCAGAGACCTGAAGTTGAGGTCATTTTAATATTGAGCATTCTCCATCCTACGCCAATCATTATTTATGAGTGACTTCAGTGGCCGAATTAAATAATTTTGATACAGAACTGCAAAAATTTATCCTTAAGCCACTGCATTTTAAAGAAGACTGTGAAACCTGGAGTGCTGTAAGTAGGAAACCCATGTGCTATGAAAACACATTAACTTTGGAAGTATCTATTCTTCCACCATCATTTGACCCTGAAACAAAACAAAACAAGAAAACAAACAAAGCCCTGCAGAGGTAAAGAATGTTTCATCTTTGAACAACACAACAGAAAATGACTAACACTGTTAGGTACCTTAAATACAAAATGGTTTCAAAGCTGGGGTAATTGTCCATAGCCACTACCCCTAAAACAAAGGGCGGGTGAGGGAGAGTGTCAAGTGCTCACCAAGGAGGTTATTTTGCCATCCTTCATGGATGGCTTTTCTTGTTTCATTAAGGGAAGATTAATATTATTTGTAATGTGAATTAGAAAATTTCAGAATTGTTTTACCGATAGTATGATAGGTATGTGTTTCAATTTGATTCATTTTTAAAACTTTTAATTACTGAATTTTATATTATGTCTCCGATTTTTTATTATCTTTATAGTGAAAAAGCCAAGTTTTTCTACTATTAGAAATATAACTTGAAGACATACCCATAATTTGTGTGTAGTTTTGCAGATATTTCTGTCTCAGGAAATGAGAGAAGGAAAACAAATATTCTGTTGTTTTATTTTGACACTTTAAGAGTTCCAGTGGCCAGAGAGGAGCTCCCTCCGAAACCAACCATGGCAGGGAGATTTATTCCTGAAACTAACACTTTCTATTCAATTTATGCAGCATCCTGACCCTAGCCAGTACATTGCCATTTTTCTTTGACTAGCCTAACACTTTGTTTGATGTCAACCTTGGCAGTGTCTTGTTCTAAGTATGAGATGGTATCTACACCATAGCAGATGCATCAATAACGGTCTAACCCAATAAATCTGACAAAGGCATCTTCCCCTTTGAAATTCAGTGCTTCACCATTTTAATTGTATATGACATACAGACAGGGGAGACCCTGATGGGAGTCACCAAGTGAGCCTTTGTATCACAAGACCTAATACCCTTAAGTAGAAAGAATAATGCTACTGGGGTCTTTCTTAAAGGGGAACCAATATTAATTTACTTCAGTACCCCATCTCTAAAATAAATGGCAATGAAACACAGAGCCAACTGGCAAAAAACATCAAAACTGAAGTGGAATTCTCCCATTAGTTTTCAACTATCATTAGTTGTCAGTTGTCATGGCAGCTGCCTTGTCATGTGTATGTGGAAGCTACATATTCTAGTCATCTGGGGCTGGTTACAAGAGTCGGGCCTTGTTGACATACATTTTCAGAGGGTATGTAAAACTTGGACTTCAACTGGGAATCTTGTATTCTTATGCCATATTCAGGGCCATGGATGGGGAAATAATAGACTTAAAAGAATGTTTGGGAAAAAAATCCCAAAATGGCTTGATTTGCACAATTGCTGTGTCACCTGGAAAATGAAGGCACTGCTGCAGTAAATACTACTAGTTTAGATGATAAGGAAATTGCTTAAAGTATTTATAATAGAGATAATTTATTCAGTGAATTGGGAGGCCCTCCAGACATTTGCATTGAAGGTTATTGCTTAGCAAGGAAGTATTACCCTTAGGCTAGATAGAAACTGAGTTGAGGCAGTGTCAGTAGAACCTTGGGGACAGTGGAACAGGCACACAGTGGACTTATCCAATGAGAACAGAAGCCACAGAGAAGCAGCAGCCTTGGACAGAAAGACTTTGAAGACTAAAACTGCGACAATATCTTGAATTCTGTCATCGGCCCTCTAATTTCCCACCAGTGTCTTCCACTGATAAATCCTAGTTTACAACCAACAAACTGACATGGTTAGAAAAATTAAGCTGGCACATATCAGGTGCCTTGTGGTACAGTGAAGATCAGGGGGCAGGGGAAGGGATGAGGGCAGCCAAGGAGATCTGGGTATAATTTTCAGAGGAGCACTGTTTCTCGTGATCTATCTGGTTCTTGTAACATATAACACTGGCCTTCTTCCTGGAAGTACACTCTTCTCTTCCCACCCATTTTCTACTACCAACCCTCACTTCTAACCCCTTTTGCTATGTAAAGAAGCTGGTTAACAAAATATGATACAAAATCAATGAGAAAGTAGTGATTTATTAGTGAAGATTTTAAAAGAGATGCTCACATATTTATTCTCCAATCAGTGTGCTTGAATATTCTTATTAGGATATAGTACTAATAAGAGAAGAGATGTGTTATTATTATCTAATGCTAAGAGGAAGAGAGGTCTTCATATTCAAGTCCAAGGATCATCTCTCTGCATTCTTTACTCATAAATGCATCATGCCTGGTTTTCTTAGTTGATTTGGGTTGCTACAACAAAAATACCATAGACTAGATAGCTTAAACAATGAGTATTCCTTACAGTTATGGAGACTAGAAAATCCAAGATGAAGGTACCTATTGACTCATTGTCTGGTAAGGGCCCACTTCTTGACTAGCCATAGATGGCTATCTTCTCCTCATGTCCTCATGTGAAGGCGAGGCCAGGGGAGCGCTCTGGGGTCCATAATAAAGGCACTAATTCCATTTCAAAGGACTCTACCCTCATGACCTATTCACAACCCAAAAGTCCACTGCCAACTTGTATCACATTGGAGATTAGGTTTCAATGTATCAATTAGTAGGGAACACAAATATTCTGTCTATAGCACTGCCTAATATTTTACCTCTCATCACAAGAAAAAGACAGAGAATTTCCTATTACAGTGCCATGGCTCTACATTCAATACAGAATTTGTAATGAAGCAATACAGACCTTCTTGTCTCTACATTTCCCTAATATTTGTATAATGCTAGGGATTCATCCTTACTGATTATGTTGATCATCTGTCATGATGCCCATGAGTGCAGGCTCCTGAGGACTCTCTTAAGGATTGTCACTGTGCTTTGTTGATGGTAATCATGATCAAGTCTTACCCAGAATACACAGGAAAGTGTGAATAATAATTCAATTTTTGGTCATGTTAAATCAACCATTTGGAACTTTATAGCATTTAACATAGAATAACACATCTTCCAAAAATATCACTCTGAAAGTCTTAGACCATAACTATTGCATTTATAAGTTGGGAAATTTTCCAATTTGGCTACACCCATGTCTTTCGCATCCACCATCAGAACGAACAATAAGTAGGAGTATCTGTCCCTTATCTAGAAGAGCTTAAGACCACCCAAGGTGATATTGTAAGTGACCACATTGATTGGAAGGTCTGATTAGTATTGTGGAACAACAGTCTTGAATACTCTCAGAGGAGATAATTTTGGTCAGTTGTATTAGTTTCATAGGGCCTCCATATCAAAATATCACAAACCCATATGGAATAAGCAATGGAAGTATATTGTCTCACCCCTCTGCAGGCTAGGATTATTTCCCTCCAAGTATTATGAAGGAGAAACTGTTCAATATCTGTCTCCTAGCTCCTGGGGGATTTGCTGGCAGCAATCTTCGGTGTTCTTTGGCTTCTGGTAGTGTAATTTCAATCTCCCCACGGCATTTCCTCTGTCTCTTGGTCTCTACATCCAAATTTAACCTTTTTGGAAAGACACAGACATATTGGATTGGAACTTGATCATCTGCAAAGCCTCTGTTTCCAAATAAGGTTAAAATTACAGGTACTGGGCATTAGGACTTCAACATCTTCAGGGGAGTCTCACGATTCAATCCAGAACATTGTCTGTCACTGTCCAGCTGATGTTCAACATAGAGTTTGCAGGAGGGGTAGGGTAATTGCCCCTGGTACCAATGATAGTTGCATAGAATAAAAGATTCCTAATTATATCCTGCACTGCTTTTAAATGTTGTGGAAGGGAGGTGGCAGTATCGTTGAAGTAAAATGGGAGAGAGGCATTTTAGCCCACACAGGTAGCCAAGTGTTAGCAATGAGTTGTTGGAGGGCATGAGTTCCAAAAGAAACCTACCTCTGCCATGAGTGAGAGTTAACCAAAATCATCACATTAGTACCATTCTGGTAGCTTAATAGTACTGACTCCACAAGAGAATCCTATTTTCCCCATTTTCTTTGGTGATATGGAAATATTTTTTTATTTTTAGTTATCTAATTTTACCTATTATTGCATATTTCCATGGGAATCTCTATGTGATAGACACCAGCTTATTGAGCAGAATAGAGCAACAATACACCAATGGTCTTTTATTAGGAATTAAAAATTCTTAAATTTTTTTGAAAATCATACTGTCGACGATATCGTGTACAGCCAAGTGACACATAATGATTTTCTCAGTTTTACTTTGTTTTCAAATATGTGATATTAAGTAGAAATTTCTTTTAGATATTGAATCAAATTATCAAAATATTAAAAATAAAAAATTCTGTTTACACTTAGGTTAATAAATTCATTGTTTTTCTTTTTTCAGGATTTATGATCATCTAAAAATGGACTCTAGGAGCACATATCTTGACATTTAGGTCTCTAATTCAGGGATACATTGAGAAAGAAAAGCAGCTAGGTAGAAATTATTCATGTCAATGATGTTAAAAATTCCTCATTGAAAAAAATGGAGAAGTACTTTAAAACTATAATCTCCAATTTGAAGTATATATTTAAATATATTTTTAATAGTTACTCTCAAAAGATGGGTTTTTCATTAGAATGAAGATAACTGAAACAATATTCTAATCTCAAAGTACGGGAAATTTCAAATTCTAAGGAGAATACATGTACAACAATGCAATTATCTAAGTAGTTTTGAGGAAGAAAAAAGTTTTTCTTCTTTTAATGAAGTCATTATTTCACTAAGTGAATCATAGTTGGATAAATTCAGTTTTAATTCAGTGATAATTCAGCTTTTAAAATTTAGGCTTCATCATATTCTAGAGGAAAGAGGATGAATAATAACATCTACAAAAAATTTTTGTTATCTTACAGCTTCATGAGACATTTATGTCATGGGACCAGAGCCTGGTTCTCAGTAGTATATAGTCTGGATATTGATTTAAGGGTTCATCTAGGGATGTTCATATGCTCATATATTCCTTCAAATAACAATAGATTAATTTGAAAGTCAGAAAGGAATTTTACAACTCTGCATGGAGACATATGAATTTTTAATCATCATCTCCACTTATACCCTAACCAACATTTTAATGATTTCCTGCATTCTAAAGAATTAAGTTTAATATATGTATCTTGACATGCAACTCACAATGACCTTATTCCAAACATATTTATACACTTATCTATGATTATTCCTCTCCATACTTGCTGTGCTCCAGAAGTTTTTCCAGTTTCACCTTTTTCTTTTATGAGTTAACCACATGCAATCCTCCACTTTGCATGCCATTCCTCTTTTTAAGAGCTGTTTCAATATTTTCAGATTCAGCTCGTTATCTCCTTCATTAAAGCTTATCCTTATTCTACCCTCTCCTTCCAAATGCCAAATGAAGAATTATTATCTCTTTTATACAGCCTTTTACTTAATATTGTAGTTGCTTTTATAGATTTCTTTTTCCATTAATTACATAATTTGAAGGCAGCAAATAAGACATCAACATATTTATTATTGCCTTCTCCATAGTTTTATACAGTGTATCTTCTACTTACTATTTTCTCCATAAAATGATGTAATTAAATATGCTGAACATTTAAAAAACAGGTAAACAAAATATTTGTTCTGGTTAATCAGTTTGAAAATTTATTTAAAAAAATCTAACTGGAGGAATTTTGAGGATTTTAAGTAGTAGCATTAATAAAATCTGATAGTTTCATCCAGCCCTTTACACACAAAAAAGACATATTTGCCAAGCAAATATAAACATTTATCTTCAGTGTTGTGATTCCTATTTTCTATGTAAGAGCCAACATATGGCTAAATGCTTGGCCCATAAGTAGGCACCCAAGAAATTTTGCCTGAGTGGATGCCAGTGTCAAATTCTGGCCCTTTGTCTCTCTCTCTCTCTTTTTTTTCCCCCTAAGACTTCAGTCATGCCTTGGCCTTCTGCTGACACTACATAGAAGAAGTTACAATTAATTAGATCACAGTTTATTTTATATTGGCTTTATTTTAGTCTCTTTAATGAGATTTGAGAAGCCCCCTTGTGTAATCATTCTCACATTTAGAAACCATCTGTTAGAATGGGTCACTTCTGCAGATGGCTAATCTCATTAATTTACGTTGAATCTTTCCAGCTTCAATATCAGAGTGAAATTTTCCTATTAGTTTCCTCTTCGAAGGAACACCTCATTTGGAGTCTTTAACCATCTATGATCTGCAGAAAGAACTAAATGTACCTTAATTCATTCCTGAATTCTGTTTATAGTGAGAATGATTCACATCATATGAAGTGAAGCTAAATTGACTCCACATTTATACAGCCTATTGTAACTCCCCATGGAGAGCCAGCATGCCATTTAGCAAGGTGGTGATTTGAGCCTTAATTAGTATTGACTCAAATGGTGACGCATGACCACTGTGTTCCTTCAGAAATGGCACATGATGAATCCTATTGAATTCTTACATCTTCATCTAATCTTAACATTGGTGATAGCAGAGCTTGAGCTCTGCATAAAAAATATGTCCAAAATTGTCTGTAAAGGAAAATATTCAGTCTGCATCTTTCCAACTCCTTTGTCTTCTACACCAGTTGAAATATAATGTTATTGAAAACAGTCTAAAATTATATATTTCGCAGTATGGAACTGACTGCTTGTACCAATGGACAAAGTAAACCTGTTTAACACTCAAGGATTTTAGAGAAAGGCAGAATAATCCAAATATCTGAACATGGCTTTAAAAAGTATATATATTTTGTTCATAAAGCAGAACATTGCTGTCATAAAAGTTAAGGCTTTTATTTTATTTATTTTATTTTTTTAAATTATTTATTTATTTATTTTTGTCTTTTTACTATTTCTTGGGCTGCTCCCGCAGCATATGGAGGTTCCCAGGCTAGGGGTCGAATTGGAGCTGTAGCCACCGGCCTACTCCAGAGCCACAGCAACGCGGGATCCGAGCTGCGTCTGCAACCTACACCACAGCTCAGGGCAACGCCGGATCGTTAACCCACTGAGCAAGGGCAGGGACCGAACCCGCAACCTCATGGTTCCTAGTCGGATTCGTTAACCACTGCGCCACGACGGGAACTCCTTAAGGCTTTTATTGAAGTGGAGAAAGATTATTAAATGTTAAAGCTGAGGGAAACAGCGACCTTCATAATCATTTCACTTTTTAGTAAGAAAATACAGAAATCTGTTGTGACCTACATATAATCAAACAGCTAATTATGGAAAAATAAGGACTAGGTTCAAATTTCTAGGCTGCCAGTACTATGTGTGTGTGTGTTTAATAGCGTGTTCTTTTTTTTTTTTTTGAGCAGATTTAGGTTCACAGCAAAGTTGAGTGGAAGGTGCAGAGTTTTCTCATATGCCTCCTACCCCTATTTATGTATAGCCTCTCCCTTTATCATCATCTCTCACCAGAGTGGTACATTTGTTACAACTAGTGAATTTACACCAACAAATCATAATAACCCAAAGTACATAGTTCATATTGGGGTTCATTTTTGGTGTTGTACATTCTATGAGTTTGAACAAGTGTATGATAACATGTATCTGTCATTATAGTTCCACTGAATAGTTCCACTTATACCACATTGAATAGTTCCCCTGCTCTAAAATCCTCTGTATCAACATGCTCTAAAAATAAATAAATAAAATTCTTAGCACTCCATCTGATCATCCCTCCTTCTTCTATAATCCCTGAAAACCACTTTTTTTTAAACAAATTTCTCCACTGTTTTGCTTTTTCCAGAATAGCATATAGTTGGTATCATACAGTATGGAATCTTTTCAGATTGGTTTCTTCCACTTAGTAATAGGCATTTAAGATCGTTCCATGCCATTTCAGTAGTCATTTCTCTTTAATATTGAATAGTATTCCATTGTCTGGGTGTACCACAGTATATCCATCCATTCACTTATTAAAGGACATCTTGATTCCTTCCAAGTTTTGGCAATTTTAAATAAGGTTGTAATAGACATCTGCGTGCAGATTTTTATGTAAACATAAGTTGTCAATCATTTGGGTAAACACCAAAAAGAGTGATTGCTGAATTATATGGAGAGAATATTTAGTTTTATATGAACTCACCAAATGGTTTCCAAAGTGGCTGTACAGTTTTGCACTGCCACCAGCAATAAAGGAGAGTTCTTTTTGCAGTACATCCTAACTAGCAAAGCTTGTGAGTGTTCTGGATTTTGCCTATTCTAACAGGGGTGTTGTTTATCTCATTTTTGTTACTTAATTTTCATTTCCCTGATGACATAGGTAGAACATCTTTTCATATGCTAATTTCTTATAAGTATACCTTATTTAGTGAGATAAATGTTAAGATCTTTGGCCCATTTTTAAATCAGGTTGTTTGTTTTCCTACTGTCTTAAGAGGTCTTTAAAAATATTCTGGACAACATTCCTTTTAGGAAATGTGTTTGTAAATATTTTCTTCCAGTTTGACTCATCTTATCATTCTCTTACCAGAGTCTTTCACAAAGCAGACATTTTTACTTTTAACGAGGTCCAGCTTATCAATTATACCTTTCATGGACTATGCCTTTGATGTATCTAAAGTCATTGCCATATTCAAGATCATCCAGGTTTCTCCTATGTTATCTCCTAGGAGTTTTACATTTTTCCATTTAGATTTATAAGACTTTTTTTTTAGTATGAATTTATTCATTTTTTTATTTATTTTTTAATTTTTTAATTTTTTACTTTTTTATTTATATAATTTTTATTTTCCCACTGAACAGCAAGGGAGTCAAGTTATCCTTACATGTATACATTACAATTACATTTTTTCCCCTACCCTTTCTTCTGTTGCAACATGAGTATCTAGACAAAGTTCTCAATGCTATTCAGCAGGATCTCCTTGTAAATCTATTCTAAGTTGTGTCTGATAAGCCCAAGCTCCCAATCCCTCCCACTCCCATCAGGCAGCCACAAGTCTCTTCTCCAAGTCCATGATTTTCTTTTCTGAGGAGATGTTCATTTGTGCTGGATATTAGATTCCAGTTATAAGTGATATCATATGGTATTTGTCTTTGTCTTTCTGGCTCATTTCACTCAGGATGAGATTCTCTAGTTCCATCCATGTTGCTGCAAATGGCATTATGTCATTCTTTTTTATGGCTGAGTAGTATTCCACTGTGTATATATACCACCTCTTCCGAATCCAATCATCTGTTGTTGGACATTTGGGTTGTTTCCATGTCCTGGCTATTGTGACTAGTGCTGCAATGAACATGCGGGTGCACGTGTCTCTTTGAAGTAGAGTTTTGTCCGGACAGATGCCCAAGAGTGGGATTGCGGGGTCATATGGAAGTTCTATGTATAGATTTCTAAGGTATCTCCAAACTGTTCTCCATAGTGGCTGTACCAGTTTACATTCCCACCAACAGTGCCGGAGGGTTCCCTTTTCTCCACAGCCCCTCCAGCACTTGTTATTTGTGGATTTATTAATGATGGCCATTCTGACTGGTGTGAGGTGGTATCTCATGGTAGTTTTGATTTGCATTTCTCTTATAACCAGCGATGTTGAGCATTTTTTCATGTGTTTGCTGGCCATCTGTATATCTTCTTTGGAGAAATGTCTATTCAGGTCTTTGGCCCATTTTTCCATTGATTGATTGGCTTTTTTGCTGCTGGGTTGTATAAGTTGTTTATATATTCTAGAGATTAAGCCCTTGTCGGTTGCATCATTTGAAATTGTTTTCTCCCATTGTATAAGTTTCTCTTTTTGTTTTCTTTTTGGTTTCCTTTGCTGTGCAAAAGCTTTTCAGTTTGATGAGGTCCCATGGGTTTAATTTTGCTCTAATTTCTATTGCTTTGGGAGACTGACCTGAGAAAATATTCATGATGTTGATGTCCGAGAGTGTTTTGCCTATGTTTTCTTCTAGGAGTTTGATAGTGTCCTGTCGAATATTTAAGTCTTTCAGCCATTTTGAGTTTATTTCTGTGCATGGTGTGAGGGTGTGTTCTAGTTTCATTGCTTTGCATGCAGCTGTCCAGGTTTCCCAGCAATGCTTGCTGAATAGACTTTCTTTTTCCCATTTGATGTTCTTGCCTCCCTTGTCAAAGATTAATTGACCATAGGTGTCAGGGTTTATTTCGGGGTTCTCTATTCTGTTCCATTGGTCTGTCTGTCTGTTTTGATACCAGTACCACACTGTTTTGATGACTGTGGCTTTGTAGTATTTCTTGAAGTCTGGGAGAGTTATGCCTCCTGCTAGGTTTTTGTTTCTCAGGATTGCTTTGGCGATTCTGGGTCTTTTGTAGTTCCATATAAATGTTTGGATTGTTTGTTCTAGTTCTGTGAAAACTGTCCTGGGTAATTTGATAGGGATTGCATTGAATCTGTAGATTGCTATGGGTAGTATGGCCATTTTTACAATATTGATTTTTCCAATCCAGGACAAACCCCTGGCCAGACTCACTAAAAAGAGGAGAGAAAGAACCCAAATAACCAAAATTATAAATGAAACAGGAGAAATCACAATGGATATAGCAGAAATACAAAAAACCATAAGAGAATACTATGAACAACTATATGGCAACAAGTTTGACAATCTGGAAGAAATGGACAATTTTCTAGAATCTTACAGCCTGCCAAAAGTGAATCAAGTAGAAACAGACCAACTGAACAGACCGATCACTAGAAATGAAATTGAAGAGGTCATAAAATCACTCCCTACAAATAAAAGTCCAGGACCAGATGGCTTCACAGGTGAATTTTATCAAACATACAAAGAGGAATTGGTGCCCATCCTCCTGAAACTCTTTCAAAAGGTTGAAGAAGAAGGAATACTCCCAAAGACATTCTATGATGCCACCATCACCCTCATTCCAAAACCAGACAGAGATACCACAAAAAAAGAAAACTATCACCCAATATCACTGATGAATATAGATGCAAAAATTCTCAACAAAATCTTAGCCAACCGAATCCAACAACATACCAAAAAATTTATACAGCATGACCAGGTTGGGTTCATCCCAGGTTCACAAGGATGGTTCAACATACTCAAATCAATCAGCATCATACACCACATTAACAAAAAAAAAAGTCAAAAATCATAAGATCATCTCAATAGACGCAGAAAAAGCATTTGACAAAGTCCAACACCCATTCATGATCAAGACCCTCGCCAAAGTGGGTATAGAGGGAACATTCCTGAATATAATTAAAGCCATTTATGATAAACCCACAGCAAATATAATCCTCAATGGGGAAAAACTGAAAGCCTTCTCACTCAAATCTGGAACAAGGCAAGGATGCCCACTCTCACCACTGCTCTTCAACATAGTTTTGGAAGTCCTAGCCACAGCAATTAGACAAACAAAAGAAATAAAAGGCATCCATATGGGAAGAGAAGAGATTAAACTGTCCCTGTATGCAGATGACGTGATACTATACATAGAAAACCCTAAGGACTCAACCCCAAAACTACTTGAACTGATTAATACATTCAGCAAAGTAGCAGGATATAAGATTAACATTCAGAAGTCAGTTGCATTTCTGTATACCAGCAATGAAACATTAGAAAAGGAATACAAAAATACGATACTTTTTAAAATTGCACCTCACAAAATCAAATACCTCGGAATACACCTGACCAAGGAGGTAAAGGACCTATATGCCGAGAAGTATAAAACTTTAATCAAAGAAATCAAAGAAGATGTAAAGAAATGGAAAGATATAAGACATTTTGAGGTAATTTTTATGAAGGTAAAATCTCTGTCTAGATTCAAGTTTTACAGGTGGATGTCCAGTTGTTCCAGCAGCACTTGTTGAAAATATTATCTTTGTTCCTTTGCGTTTATTTTGCACCTTTGTCAAAGATCTGCCAATGATATTTATTTGGGTATATTTCTATGCTCTCTGTTCTCTTCCTTTGACCTATTTGACTATTCTTTGCCAATACCAGTCTTCTTTACTGTAATTTTATAGTAAGTAATGAACTGAGGTAGAATCTGTCCAAATTTGTTCTTCTCTTTTAATATTGTGTTGGCTATTCTGGGTATTTTGCCTCTTCATATGAACTTTAGAATTTTTTTTTTATACCCACAAATAACTTCTGGGATTTTGATTGAATGAGATTTCATTGACTCTATAGGTCAAGTTGGGCAAAACTGATATCTTGTTATTATTGAGTCTTCCCATTTATGAACATGGACTATCTCCTTATTTTTTAGTTCTTTTTTCCTTTCTTTAATCAGAGTCTTGTAATTTTCCTCATAGATTTTGTACATATTTTGTTAGTACATAATTATATACACAGATATTTTGTTTTGAGAGTTGTGAATGTAGATGGTATTTTGTATTTAATTTCAAATTCCACTTTTCATTGCTGGCATATAGGAATATGATTGACATTTGTATATTACCCTTGTATTCTGTAAACTTGCTATAATTAGTTTCAGGAGTTTTGTGTTATTGTTTGTTTTGGTCAATACATTAGGATTTTATGCATAAATGATATGCCATCCAATAAAAATAGAGTTTTATTTCCTCTTTCTCATTATATATTCATTTATTATGTATTCCCTATGTATTAATTCCTTTCCTTGTCTTATTACATTAACAAACACTTCCAGCACAATGTTGAAAAGCAGTGATGATAGGACACATCCTGCCTTATTCCTGATCTTAGAGGAATTTTTTGAGCTTTTCACTATTAAATATATACTAGCTTTGGATGTTTTTGCAGAGGTACTCTTTATCAAGTTGAGAAATTTCCCTTCTACTTCTGGTTTATTGAAAGGTTTTGTTTGTTTGTTTGTTTGTTTGTTTGTTTGTTTGTTTTAATCATGGATGGGTGTTGGATTTTGACTAGTGCTTTTTTTGTATGACCATGTGGTTCTTCTTTTTTAGCATGTTGATGGGATTACATTAATTGACTTTCAAGTGCTAAATCAATGCTGCATACCTGAGATAAATCCCACCAGATAATGATACATAACTCATATATAATTCTTTTTATACATTGTTGGATTCAATTTGTTAATATTTTGTTAAGAATTTTTGTATCTATGTTCATGTGAAATATTGGTCTGTAGTTTTCTTATAATATCTTTGTCTAGGTTTGGTATTAGGATAATGCTGACCTCATAGTATGAGTTAGAAAGTGTTCCCTCTGCTGCTATCCTCTGAAATAGATTGTAGACATTTGGTGTATTTATAAATACATATTTTTTTCTTAAGTATTTGATAGACTTCACCAGTGAGCCTGTCTGGGCCTAGTGCTTTGTATTTTGGAAGGTTATTAATTGTTGATTATTTTTAAGATAAATATAGGCCTATTCATATTGCCTATTCTTTGTGAGTTTTGGAAGATTGTTTCTTTCTCTGGATTGGTCCATTTCATCTAGGCTATGAAGTTTGTGGGCAAAGAGTTGTTCATAGTATTCCTTGACTATCTATTTAATGTCCATGGATGCTATAATGGTGTCCATTCTTTCATTTCTGGTATTAGTAATTTGTGTCTTCTCCATGTATGTGTAAGTTTTCCCCATGCTATTATATTATTTTCCTCACAAATGTATTACCATAATCTATTATGACATCAGTCCTGTCACAATTTTCTTAAAGTAGTTTCACCTAAAATTTTATAACTTAATATTATCTCTATTTTATTCATTTTATTGTGACTTAGAGAGTAGACTTACTGGAAAAAACATATTGCTTACAATATAAAAATTATATTTTTAAAACATCAGGTACAGTCTCCCCTGGCCTTCTATTATTGACCTATGGTAACTAACTAAAGTAGCCAGCAATACTTTTAACTGTTCCATGTGGTAAATGATTTTCCTTTCCCAAGCTAACATGGACAGAGAATGAGAAAGACATTAGCAAAAAGTGAAGTTTATGTCTTTATTGTTTTGCGTATTTGTATCAATCTACAAGAGACACAGATAAGTGATTTAGATTTGGGGATTGGCCTTATGTTAGACATTGCCAATCTGGGAGCAAATGCCAAGGGGCAATGGTGAAGTAATTTTTTGGCTCCTGAAAATTCTCTCTGGATAACTATGTATTATTCTGTTCACATTTTCTTGGCTAAAGTAAATCACAGAGGCAATTCTAAGTTCAGGGGAATGTGAAGCTAAAAACCACCATAGGAAGAATTCATGTCATATGTCCAGGTCCAATGAATAAAATGAAGGTCAAACTTTCCCACAATTATGGGCAGCAGATATTTGAGAACAGATATAGAATCAATTTTTAAATATGAATAATTATGTATAAATAGTATATAATAATGATTAAAATTATTAAAATACTAAGAATTGGTTTTTATGAGTTTCCCAATTAATTATGAAAGTTCCTGTTACTCTTTTTTTTTGGTTAGATTTATTTATTTATTTATTTATTTATTTATTTATTTATTTTTCCCACTGAACAGAAGGGGATCAAGTTATCCTTACATGTATACATTTTTCACCTCCACCCTTTTTCTGTTGCAGTATGTGTATCTAGTTACTCTTTTAAAGGTGTGTCTTATTGATACCCAATGTTTGAAACTAGTTCTTTTGTGCCTTCTTTTTAAAACCCCAATTGAATAATTGAATGGAATGAAAGAAAGAAGGAAGGAGAAAGAGAGAGAGAGAGAAGAGGAAGAGGAGGAAGAAGGAGGTGGTAAAGAATGATACAGTAAAAAGAAAGAAAAGAAAAGAAACAGAAAATAAATTTATGTATATATCATACGGTGACCAAATGTCCTGATTTCTCTAGGATCAAGGGGTTTCCTTGAATGTTAAATTTTGAGTGCTAAGCCTGGGAAAGTCTAGGAAAACCAAGATGGCCAGTCACTTTACTTGTATACAGCCTTCATAAACAAAGACCGTGTATAGAGAAGCAGCATCAGGGAGTAGAAAGTATAAGTTTGTCGGCAATGGTTTCATGTGTATTGAAAGAAGACTTGCCATTTCTGGGTGAGAGAAAAGACTCTTACAGCAAAAGCAGCAGTCAGCATATAAGCACTTTCCTGTACTCGTTCCTAAATACCTAAATGCCACAGGGTGATATGGAAAGTGTACATGTTTACCGGTGCATAACAGTGAGTTGTGTCACAAGCAAGGAATTCTGCACTTAGGTAACCCAAGGCTTTTAAATAGGTAATTAACCTGACTGATTTTTGTTCCAGATTGAAATGTTATCTTTACTATACTAGAAAGTAAGCATGCCTCTCTTTGTCCCTGGATGGAGATATTATTATCTACTTTCCAAGATGTTTCTCTATATAAATATCCATGAAAAGATAACCTAGAATAAGGATATTCAATGTTTCTGGTGGCAAGACATGCAAAAATATAACAGACTCCTGGAAATTTGGCACCTAACAATTTTGCTAGATTTGTAAAACTGTTATGTGATTCACTTTGGCATTTTAATGGAATATTGGAAAGAAAATCTAATATTCTTTCATATACTTTTAATTTTTTAATGTACAGGTACTGAAAATTTTTTGTCATAAGGAATTTTTATGCTGGGAGCTAAGACAAGGGACTAGGAAATTAAAACTGCCTTTGGTCATACACACACACATGAATGCATACATTATAACCAGGAGCACAACTGTGGTCCATACAGACTAATCCTCATATCAGGAGTGTTTGGAGGACAGTAATGTTTTAGATTCACATATAAAAATAATAAACACAGCTTCTTAAGTTGTCTGCATGTTTTGTTCATAATATGATAGTAAAACCTGTGAATGGAAGGAGGTTTCTTACTTTCTTTGAGAGGTGTTTCTGGGGAGTTTGGTTGCACATTGCTTGGCTCATAGGAGAATAGACTTAATAACTCTGCTTTGCCTTCTCTACCACTCAAGCTGCTTCAACTGCCCAATTTGCCTAAGACTGCCCCTTTTAGCAGCCCAAAGAGTTTCATGTAGCTTATAATGAACAAAAGTATTTCTGAGTACTGAGTCCCTGTCTTGCCTCTCTTGCATCTTCAATAATCAAAATAAGTTTACATCTATTTTCAGACACAACATATTATAATTCAGTGGTCCTCAATTGGGGGTTTTGCTCCCCAGGGCATTTGGCAATGTCTGAAGACAGTTTTGTTTGTCACAACCTGAGGAGAAGATTGCTACTACTGTCTAGTTAGTAGAGGTCAAAAATATTGCAAAACACTATACAATGCACTCTCTCACCTCCTACAATAACAAATTGTGCCTGAAATATCAATAGTGCCAAGGTTGAGAAACCATGATATAAAAAACCATTTATAAGATATATTTTGTCTTTCTGTCTTTTCTAGGGCTGCCCCCTACAGCATATGGGAAGGTTCCCAGGCTAGGGGTCTAATCAGAGCTGTAGCTGCCAGCCTACACCAGAGCCACAGCAACATGGATCCAAGCCATGTCTGCAACCTACATCACAGCTCACGCAACACCAGATCCTTTACCCACTGAGCAAGGCCAGGGATTGAATCCTCAACCTCATGGTTCCTAGTGGGATTCATTAACCACTGAGCCATGATGGGAACTTCTAAGATACTGTATATTATTAGCCACTTTTATTTATTTCAGTACTTGACAAATCATTATAATAATTCTATCAACTGTATATATATATATATATATATATATATATATATATATATAATACTCATGTATTTCCTTTTTGTCACTCTTTCCACTATTGATTGCATGTGTATTTCAAAAGGAGCATATCATAGGTTTCTTTAGTGTGAACTGCTGGCCAGTAAATCAGATAAAGAATGGATATCTATCTTGAAGTGATTTAAAATGTACAGAAATACACCATACAATGTATACATACATTTATTTTCTGCTTCTTCTCTTTTCTTTCTTTTTTCTTTATCATTCTTTACCACCTCCTCCATCTTTAAATTTGGCTGTTAAAACCCTTTTCACTCCATCCATTACTATATAAGACCAAAGAGCTAAGCTGAGTCAAGAAGAGGTTCATGAGGTGTTAAATCTTAGTGGATTGTTAATTATTTAAAATGGACCTTTAAAAATGGTCCCAGTGTCTCAATAGCCCAGAGTCTATTCCTATTACTTATTTGCTACATCAAGTGCTTTATGGTCTGCAATGCAATTGTTAACACTTTAATCATTAAATGTTTCTGTTTATCATATTTTAATATGGAACATCAAAATCTTTAAAATTCTTCATATTCAGCATATATTTGGGAGTTAGGTAACAGAAGAACTATTATTATTGGCAGATGGACTCAACATAAAGTATAATTCAAGGAGAAAAAGTTTTATCAATGGCTGAGGATGTTTTTGCTGCTGTCTCAGCTGCTTGGAATCTATAGTAGCATGTCCTTGTGGTAAGTATTTGGAGCAGGTAGGGAGAGGTTCAGAGTGTTAATCTACTTAGACAACAATCTAATTGCTACTCCTTCACTTGAAGCAATAAAGCTTCATTTGAATCTGACATTCCATCTGTTAATCTTCTTGAAATTTCAGATAAACAAACCCAAAGAAATCAATCACCATCCCACAGCATGCTCCACTAGTTTCAGGGATTCCTGGGAGGCTACAAAATTGAGTGTGATCACCAGTCTAAAATTGGAGTTCAATTACAAAGTAGGGAGAGAGTAGAAAGGCCATGAATTATCACTACTGAAACATATATGGAGCTATCCATAAAAGGGATTTCAAACCCTGTATTCAGTATCTTCAATTTCTCAAATTAGGATAACATTTTGGAAGTTTTAGGGGGTGTTTCTTTCCTTATCTTCCTGTCATTGTCCTGAAACCTTATTTTAGAAAATCGATCAAGTAGCTTGTTGCGTGTGGCTTACTCTGTAAATCTAAGCCCTTCTGCACAAACGTAGAGTTGGTCAAGTGAGGGAACATCTGGGTTTTAAATGGTTTCTTTAAGAATTAATAGCATGTTGTTATTAAGGTGTAGAGTAGTGAATTGTGTACATAGAAGTTACACTCTTGCAAAACAGGTATATTAGCAAAGTACTATATACTATTTTTTATATTTTTGGTCCTATGCCAGAAACGTACCTTTTATTGTTACTTGCTTTTTTAAATTGGGTTAGCCACTTAAAGAAAATCTGCTTATGGCACAATTTGCCTCAAACCCATTCCAAGTCATAAATTTGTATTCCAGTAAAAATAACTGGTAAGTTATCTTTCCCCCAAAATCTACTCAGATCCATTAGCAGGCATGTGCCCAACCCTCAGTAGTTGTGAGTATTGGCCTCTAACAAAGCACAGGTGCTTTCTTCTTAAAGGGATCATTTTCAGGCAAACATGAGCCTCCTTGCTGGGGAGTCTCCACTTTGAGCCCCCATGTTCCCTGTGGCCATACTTGACTGCCACTGAATGACAAAAAATGACCCCCTTGCATCCAGTTGGGACTCTGCGGTGTAATACATGCATCAGTACTCCCTGTGGGATCAAGATTAAGCTATTACAGCAGATGCCACATTACTTAGCTTTCTCCACACCTCTGCTTTATCCTACTTTTCTCACTCCTTCTCCCGAGAGCATTCCTCTGATTCACATTCTGAAGAAGAATCCCCATCCCAGGGTTTGCTTCTTAAGACCTAAAAATACCTACCAATAGAAACAGGGATATTATTATATATCTATTTTGTTATTAATATAATTACCTGACCTTAAAGAAATTATGGCAGTTAAAATTGATTAGTAATTTTCTGTAGTTTAAGACACAAAGCCAGTGATTTAAATATATTTTCTAAATTTATATTCCTTAGAACACTGTAAATAGTAGTTGCTAAAACTTTTTTCCAATTTTACAGTTGAATAAACTGAGGCAAAGAGAAACAGTAATTTGCAGAATAAATGAAAAAAGAAATGAAATACGTATGGCATGCATTGCAAAATATGTTTCATATTCTATTTGCAAAATAAAGACATCTGAGACTGAGGTCAGTACTTAGCTGACATTTATGAAGATACCAGTATATGTTGGGAAGATGGTTAATAAGTGTTATGAAGAAAAATAAAACAGGTTAAGGGAGATTGGAATACATGTGTATTTGCAAGAGTGTTGGCTCGGAGTGAGTGGAGGATTGCTTGCTATTTTTTGCAGTCCCCACTGTCTAGATGACACTGTGCCATGAAATGAGTGAGAAAGGGAGTGACTTACCTGAATGTCTTAAGGAAAAGCATTCCAGAGATGGAAGAGCAAATTTGAAAGCTCTGAGAGGAGCAGGTTGATATTGGAGTTGGTGCAAAAGGAAGCTATATTGGTTTGATGAAGGGTGAAGTGAAAGAGAATGAGAAGAGAGAAAACATTTTCTTTTACTCTGGATATAACAGGGAGATAACTTGTCTACCATTTAATGTGTTCCTAAGGTTGCTGTGTGTAGCTTAGGGACAATAGTAGAAGCAAGCAAACAGTTAGGAGATGTATATAATTACTCAGAAGATATGGGAGGATTCTGACACCAATTCTGATGTGGGTTTTTTTCCCCACAACCCACTATTCTCCAACAGCAGCAGGGTATCCTGCAATTCAGTTCAATTCTGACACAATCTACGTGGAGATAGCTTTGGATCCCACAGGTTAAAGGCTCAATCCTGCAAGAATCTGTCCCATCCCCTTCAGATGCCAATTGCAAATCCAGATTTTTACCTGTGCTACTTACCCACTAGCTTATACAGATTGGAGGTTCCAAGGACCCCTTCTTGGTGTTTGATTAATTTGCTAGAATGGCTCACAGAACTAAGATAATCATTTTACTTCCTATGTCATTGTTTCATTATAAAAGGATATAACTCATAAATAACCAGATGGAGGAGATGCATAGGGAAGGGTATGGGGAGAGGGCCTGGAGCTACCAAGATCTCTCTATAAGCTTCAGTCTTCTGAAATCTCCACATGTTCATCAAGTTAGAAGCTCTCTGAACCCCATCCTTTTGAGTTTTTATGGAGGCTTCATCACACAGGAGTGATTAGTTAAATCATGGCCATTGGAAGTTAAACTCAATCCCTAGCCCCTCTCCTCTCCCAGGAGTTCAAAGGGTGGGAGTGAAAGTTCCAAATGACTAATCACATGGTTTGTTCTGCTGGCAATCAGCCCCCATCCTTAGGTGACCTAAGAGCATCCAAAATGACCTCATTAACATATAAAGCACATATTTATCACTTTCCTCACTTAGAAATTTTTAAGAGATTTAGAGCTCTGAGCCAGCAACAGGGGACTAAAACCAAATATGTATGTCTTATTATAAATCAAAATATCACAAATGTGACATGGAATTTTGAGAAGAGATGAGATTTTACATATATTTTGAATCAAATATTTACTTATATAGAGAGTTAAAATTATCTTTCTTAGTGAGTCACCCCAATAATTTCTCTTAGAAAGGCACCAGCCAAGGTTGAGACTAAACCTTAAGCATCTTTCTTGGCTTGTAGGTTGAAATATAGAGCCTTATATTTGGCTGGCTGCCAGGATTATAAGCAAGATAAAAGGAACTCTGCATAAGAAAATGAGAAGAATTAAGACCTGGGGCATAGGGCAGGTAGGGGTTTAAGAAAGAGACAGAGCATTGGAGGGGGAGCCAGAGGACAGAATGCTGATTGCTGCACTAGGGATTCTTCCCCACTGTTTCCAAAATCTTCAGTGTTCCTAGAAAAGTCTTGAGGTGATTGAATTTCTTGCAGAGAGGCAGCTGTTTCAAAACTAGGTTGACACAAGGATATAGCTAGGTAACATCAGGGAAAAAACAGTGGGGAGAATTCCTGCAGACCTGGGGTTATTACAAAGTAAGGAACACTAAGTGTAGTGAGTTCATTAGTCACTTTGACAGACTGCTCACTATCAAATCCCATACAGTAATACAGATTTGTGGTTCTGTTGTTAATGTCATAGAAAATGTACATATCTTTCTAGTGTGCATCCATAACCGGATGCCATACAGTTCTAACCTTTATGATATCAAATTCATACTGTGCTTACCACTCAATCTCTCTCTGTCCTTCTTCCTGCTCTCTCAGCAAGGGAAAGAATTCCACAAACTAGTGGAAGAAAGTTTCCTATTGTTTTTTTCTCTAAAGATATACTACATACTTGTAGGAAAAACTTGTGGCATGGGGAAAAACCTAGACTACCAGCTGAAGCATGTTCCACCAAATTTACTGGAGAGAGGCTGGGGTAGGCAAAAGGCTTTCGTATTAAAAATTCTAGAGAATACTTGTAGATGTCTAGACAACACATTTACAAACAAAATTACTTTGAATTGTTTGCTTAAAGCTTCTCATTAATGTAGATATTCAAGGAGGGAGAAAACGTTCAAATTAATGGACAGACACACAAGTTCTTCCAAACCTGTGCATCTTTGTACTGTTCTATAAGAAATAAGTAATATGAGGGAAAATAAAGTCTATAACATGCACATGTCTAAATGTATAAACTTAGTGTGACAGTTGAGCAAAATACAATGATAGATTTGGTTGATTTTTACTTGTGATTTGCTATCATGACATATGCATGAATTAAATCAACTGCAATATACAGCACATTATATTTCATATAACCTTATGTATCTACAGAACTTCCAATAGATCCTGATGGTGGGGGAAAAAAGTTGACTTAAATTGTTTAATAAATGTTTCAAAAGTGCCTAATATTGGTTTATTTTTAAATGAAATATCATGCTGTAAGGAAATTTTTTTTTGTGTGACGATTTTTTGTTTTTTGTTTTTTAAATCATGTTCCTTTTATTATGAAATAATTTAAATAAGAAAATGTCTAAATAATATTCATGCTAAAAGAAAATTTATTTATGTGTGGGTTTATAGGTAAAATGACAGCCACCTACAAAAAGCTCTAAATTGTTCATTCATAAACTGTTTATTTTTTTTTATTATTGTTAAAACATTGGAAGTGTTTTCAAAGTTTTTTTTAGTTTTTTTTTACTTTTTTTTATTACTTAAGTGAATTTATCACATCTGTAGTTGTATAATTTAAAAACAGTAGGAATATAGCATATACATCAATTCCAGTCATGTTAATGTTGATTATCTCAGCAAAATCCAATATCACAATCACATCATTAAATAATGAGATTCAAGAAAGCGTTATTGTTCAAACACGTAGCTCAGTGGGATCAAAATAAATGTAAAAGAGTACAACAATTGTTTTCCAATAACCTTTGCTGAAGGACAGAATGATATTCTTTATAAATGCTTTTAATTTAAAGTGATAGAAAAAGTTTTCCCTATTACCTTTAAAATGATATATCACATTTTCAAAGTTGTAGCAGAAACTTTATGTTGAAAAAGAGCAGTATAATTTATTAGCTTACACACAAGAGGAGCTGGGTGGGCAGTCTGAGAGTTTTCCAGAACTTCTAAGCACTATAAATCTTTTTTTTATAAGAAGATGCCAAATTAATGATTTACCACTTATAAAAAAATCATTTAAGGACCATTGTGACTCAGGGGATTATGAATCCAACTAGTATCCATGAGGATACGGGTTCAATCCCTGGCCTCACTCAGTAGGTTAAAGGATCTGGAGTTACCATGAGCTGTAGTGTGGGCCACAGACTGGCTTGGATCTGGCATTGCTGTGACTGTGGTGTAGGCCAACAGATACAGGTCCAATTTCACCCCTAGCCTGGGAACTTCTACATGCTGTGGGTGTGCCCTAAAAAGACAGAAAAAAAATCACTAAATCAGGTTCTATTTAGATATACAATATAGCTACTGTCAGTGGGGGAACAAAATCTAGTTTTATTGCAATGCTTTTAAAAGAACAAAGCAAAATAAAATATTCATATTAAAATCTTATATCCTATTAATACCTTTTTTTTTTCACATGCATAGTACCTGATATGAATCTGACTATTGAACTTTTTAAGTCTTATATTCAATTTTTAATTGATTTTTTTCCTTATAACAACCAAATGCAGAATTTGAGGTAATGTAATATCCTTTTAACAAATATGGAGAATTACCAATGTATTGTAGAGTGGACAGGCTAATTTTCTTTTATTAGATGGCAATTACAGTCTTACACTTGTTATTGATTTTCTTTATATGCTCAGTGGCCTTAAACATGTTATTTTATTTTTTTAATGTGAAAGCATAATTAACAAAGCTTACAACAGTATTTGTAAATCCATTGAAAAAACAGAGTAGTGGAAGAAGGTGAATAATGAAGAAAATGTTCATATTAGAGTTGATTACCCTGCTAATTGTATTTATATTTCATATTACATACCTATACATACATTTACATCAGTGCATTTGTCAATGCTTATGGGTTTGTCAGTCATAAATATTTTTACAAGATAATGTCTTTTTTTTTTTTTTTTTTTTTTGCTATTTCTTTGGACCGCTTCTGCGGCATATGGAGGTTCCCAGGCTAGGGGTCGAATCGGAGCTATAGCCGCCGGCCTACGCCAGAGCCACAGCAACACGCGATCCGAACCGTGTCTGCAACCTACACCACAGCTCACGGCAACGCCGGATCGTTAACCCACTGAGCAAGGGCAGGGACCGAACCCGCAACCTCATGGTTCCTAGTCGGATTCGTTAACCACTGCGCCACGACGGGAACTCCCAAGATAATATCTTAAAATGTGGTATTAAGTTTTTACATAATTAATACTACTCAGCTAGAAAACATTAACAGAAGCTAGTGATGGCAATATATGGAATTTCTAAAGGAAATTTAGTAAAAAAGAGAAAAGAATAAGACAAAGGGAACCTGAGTGAAGGGAAGGTTAGTTCAGACAAGATTATGGAAACAGGTGGAAGGATAAAAGGACAAAGTTTCTTGCTTAATAATTGGACATAAATATCACATCCACTTATAAAACCATCTTCTGATACTTTCCAGAAGTCACAAGATTTTCGTGTGTATTAATATGTGTGTAAATGATTTTTGGTCACAAAATTTCTTTGTAAAACAACTGAATACAGAATTGTACTAACATAAAGTATATGATATGGTGGTTCATTTCACTGCAATCCATATTCTACAAACTAAATTTTACTATTCCAAAATGCACAAGAAGGACAGGCAGAGGCAAGAAGAAATTAAAAATGTCCTACTTACTGAAAGACATTTTATATTGGGAGACAAGGAAAAGTCATGTATTTTAGATTTATTTTATAAAGGAGTGAAGGTCAAGGATAAGGTAAGATTAATTACTGAGACAGAAAGATGACTTCAGTGACAGGAAAGAGAGATGATACTTAAACTACCACCTTACTCTGTTATTGCATGCATGAAATATTCCAGGACAAGATTTTGTAGTAAGGATTGAAAAGACCAAAAATATGAAAGAAGAAAGGTACATTTGGGAATTATCTGAAAACAGGTAAGCTCCAGAAGATAAAACTAAACTAAAAAAAAAAATTAAAAAAGAGAAAGAGATTATGAAGAATGTGTTACTCTATAATATTCGGGGGAAAATTGATTTAAAAGAAGTTGAAATGAAATAGAACACATTAGGAGGTGAAAGGACTTGATTCGAGAGATAGGTTAGCAAACTAGAGGATGATATCATGTCTATTTTCTACTGAATAACTAATACTTTAACTCAGCTTCAGCTGAAGAACAAAAATGGGCAAGTGCATAGCTGCCCTTTGAAACTATACTGGTCCATTCTTTCATTATTGAATCTCACTTCAATATTTGAAAAAAGATCCAAAGAAAAATATTTTGAGATTGGGAACTAGAAAAGGTCCTAAAATATAGGATCTTCTATTAGATGTTATAGTTACAGTATTTCTTATCCAATAGTTTATCAGTTCATAAAACATGTGTCTGAGTTTGAAAAATAAAAATATTTTTTGAGAGACTTCTATGTGGTATATTGTATGCAGCTAAAACTCCAGGCTTCGCAGTATTCAGTGCTTACTGGTCTTAATAGTCTCACAGCTGCTTCTAGTGCAGATGGCTCCCAGACACCTAGCCATGGGTTCACACTACGTTCATTTTCCTTTTAAAATGTGCACTGGTCATGACACATTGCCAGTGTGGTGTAGTTTCTTCTCTAGTCTTGTAATGCATCGTGCTGCTGGGATGACAGAGAAGAAGAAATGTGGCATGAAATGAGCTTTCTGAATAGTGAATTTATGAAAAGTAGGTTATGGTTTATTTGTTCTTTTTATAGCAGGTGATATGTTTTACAGTTACAAATGAGTTTCAAAAGGAAACAATAATGTAACTCTTAGTTCTCTGTCACAGCTACATTACCAATAACATTTCTCTCCATGACCATTCTCGCATATCCTATATCCATTGAAATGTACTTAATTCAGTTATTTTGAATGTATTAAATAATCAGAACATTTAAGAAAATTAAAATTCAAGGGAGTAAAATTGCATCTATTTTATAATTATCTACTGTTTACCCACAGTTAACATTAGTATTGTCCAGTAATGATCTATTACAGTAGGAAGGAACTTGAAAGGCCATTTATTCCAATGAACTTATTTGTAAATGAAATTCTGTGTAAAAAAGCATTGAGAGTATTTACTCTGCTCTGTCCATTTACTCTTTGTCCGTGTGTGCGCACATGATGTGTGGGCTCAGAATGTTCTACTTTATTTGCTTTAAAGATAAAATGAAAATCTCTGACCATATACAACCTAAGAATTACATTTACTAATATCAAATAATTTCAGAGGAATACATGTATATAGATTTACATCACTTGCTGTTATCTGATTTTGGAAACAGACTTGAACATCTTTACCAGGAAAAAGCTAGTCTGAGTCATCTTACTTGGACTTCACCCAATTTTTTAAGATTGTAGCCTCTCCATTTACCCTTTACAGACAAATATTTTATTATCTCACTACTAAAATCATTGCCCCTTTCTTGAATTTATGTTTGTAGTTGTCTGAGCTTATTTTATTCTTTAAATTATCCATCAAGTTGTTTATGCCTCTAGCTAGTCAACAAATATTTAGTAAACTTCTACTGTATATCAGACTCTGTGGTTTATGATAAGTATATTTAATTATATGATACTATTATAAAAAGATAATCATAATAAACTTTATTTTAGAGCAGTTTTGGTTCACAGAAAAACTGAATAAAAAAGTGCAGAGAACTCCCATTTTGCTCTTGACCCTCCACATGCAGAGTATCTCCTATTATCAGCATCCCACACCGGAGTGGTGCATTTGTTACAGCTGATGAACTACATTGACACATCATAACCCAGAGCCCAAAGTTCACATAGGTCATTCTTGCTATTGTGCATTCTGATCTTTGGCAAATTTATAATGATGTATATCTACTGAAAGATACTCTTTGAGACAATAATATTTTGGATATATTTCTCATTCCCCATCCTCTAGTCCTCTCACAATGTGACCACTGCATCCATGATTCTGGGAGCAACCAAAGTATTCTATAAATACTGCTTTCAAGAGGAGACTGACAATGCAAAGAACCAAGTGTTGAATAGCATTTTAAAAACATGGCAGCATTGATAGCCTTGAAAGACAAAGCGCCTTGGATTTGCAAAGACTGGACTTTGTGCGACAAGTCCAAAAGCATTGTTTTGATGATCAAGAGCCAAAAAACTGAACATTAAGTTTAACCCAGGAACTATAGTGTTCAAAAGAATGTAGAGATAATGTAATGAGAGTTACCTGACTACATCAGATGAGAATCTCACAAATGGAAATCTTTGAAGACCTGGAATGACTGTAGGCTTCAAAGGCTTCATTTTTAATACCAGGGCAACATATCAGTATGCCTTGACTTTTTTTCACCATCAGGTAGAAAGTTAAGAGATTTGTAAGAGGAAAAATCCTGAATTGAATAGAATAGTTACACAGCAGACATGGTGATTTAAGCAAGATGTGATTAAATATATCAGGGATATCATAAATGGAATTTAAGCAGTTAGTTTATTATAAAACAATAAATAAACTTACATTTTTGCACAATAGTTAGCATATAAAATTGTCAGTTGTTAATCATAAAATGGAAATAACTTCTGGATGGAAATACATCCAGAGAAATAGGAACCTACAAGTTTGAATCCCTGGTTATTTTTTATTTTCCTCTACATATTCTTATAATATTAATTTTTTATTCACTCATACTCAATTTTTGACTCTTTTTAGTGTCGCTATTCTTGTCAATGTCACCAGATCATTTTTACCTTCTGATTTCTCGCTCATGAGACCTAGCATCTAGTAGCCAGATTCTAGTTCTAATTTACTTGGAAAGACAATCTGATTGGCTTATCTTGATTTGGGGTTTCTATCCTATCAGTTCTGGTTGGTTGATTAGAGGTGAGTTGGTAAAAAACAAGTGTTTGTTTTTTATAAATATGAAGACTAGGACCAGCTTTATCAGCTGATATATAATTCTCAAATGGATAACAGTTGAATGAGAGCTCATTTCAATTTTATAATAATATTCACCTCATGGAATTTAGAAATTTAAAACAGGGAACACAAATATCAAAGAAAATATAGATATCATAAACATTTAAAATCATATTTTAGCAGAAATAGGTTTTCCTTATTTCTCAGCATCAAAAAATCCTTTCTGAGCTCTAATCCCCCAAACAAGCCTTATGAACTTAGTTTCTCTTGACAAGTGAGAATTGTTTTCTCAATTTATTTGCAGGGTACATTAACAGTGGGATTTAGTTTTTACACAACTGACTTGATTATTCTAAATCATCAGCTAATTCAGACAAAAGAAGAGTTGAGTCAATTGTTTTGACCACAAAGAATAAAAATATTATTATTTGAATAAAATGCAAATAAATTAGAAATTTCATGAGTTAATATGGATTTATGATTATTAATTAAGTAGATAAACATACAGTGTGCAACATGTAATAAAGATCTAGGTATAGAAATATGGCTTTACAGTAAGAGAAGCTAATAAATTTTTGGAAATTACATACTTTATTAACAATGAGATAATTTATTAGGAAATAATAAGGATGAAGTGAATATTCTGTTTACTCTGGTTTTTTGGTTTTTGTTTTTTTTTTTGTCTCTTGTCCTTTTAGGGCCTCACCAGCAGCACATGGAGGTTCCCAGGCTAGGGGTCTAATCCGAGCTACAACTGCCTGCCTATGCAGCAACACCAGAGCCAGATCCGAGCTGCGTCTGCAGCCTACACCACAGCTCATGGCAATGCCAGATCCTTAACTCAGTGAGCAAGGCCAGGGTTCAAACCCACAGACTCATGGTTCCTAGTCGGGTTCGTTTCTGCTGTGCCACGATGGGAACTCCTCTGTTCTTTTTTAACTTCCTAATTATTTTGTTTTTTTGTAAATCTAGAACTGCAAATGGTTTGTATAGTTTACTTTCAAATTTTTGTGAATATTTCATCCATTATACTGTATAATTAATAATATTAAACATTTTTTTAAAAATTGTATTTATATAAGGATAATTCTGAAGTTGCTTTGAAAAAGGAGGTGGTTAGGAGTAGGAGTCTCATTTGTGAATTTTTGTCCAATATCTACAAGATTATCTTTCAAAATCTTCATGGAAGAGGCAATTACCTACATATCCCCACAATAAAGACAGAGCATTCAGTAGAATGAGTGATAGTAACCAGGGAGGTAAATGGATTGTCAAACTCTGTCACCTTATCACTGAGGATTTCCTACGTAAAAATGACAGGGAGGGTACGTGATGGCCTTAGACTTAAATGATAGTGGAGCAAAAAATAGAAAAGAATAATCGCCTCCATACAGCAAATCTGATTCATTCCTCAGTGTGAGAATGTAAGCTGTCTTACACGTGTTCGAGTTATTGTTACAGACTTAGAATTGTAAAGATGGTACATTTTTATGTTGTATTGGTGGAGCATGATAATTATTTTTCCAGGAGAATATTAATGCTTCTCTTCTTCTAAAGTAAGCTTCAGAACAGGAAATAAGTTTGTGGCAGCTCCCCACATGCTCTGAGTCGAGGGATGCCAACACTCTCATTTCAACAGAACCAGTGATTTTGCTTTAACTTTCTTTCAGAAGATTAGCTCCTCTGGAGGAAGCCATCATAAATCCAGGAAAATAAACAGGCAAATACACAGCTATAGGATTAAAATGATGCCACTAAAGGAAAGCAAGTGATCTATTGTTATCTTTTTTCAGTTTAGCAGTGGATTAATTTATTACAGTGTTTGCTCAAAGGTAGATGAACAAAAAATAAATAGATGTGAATAGAGAAATATTGGAATATGTCCTTCATATGGGGTCATACTGGTGACAAGAGGAGTTATGTGTGGACAAAATATTTTCGTGGATAAATGAATATGTTGCTGTCCCAACTAAACTATTTGGGTCCATGAACCCTGTTTCGTTTTTAGAAAATCATAAAGCATTATTAATAGACTAAAAAAAAAGTGAGATTCCTACAGAAAACCTTAGTTCTGTCAATGTTTTTCCAAGGGTCAATAGTAAGAGTTGTGAAGCTCATGACTTAAATACAGTGTATCTGTAATAAGATAAAAAGTGTTCTAAACCCAGGAGTTTACTCATTTTTAGCTATTCCTCCCAATATACTGACATGTAACATGCATTCTGAAAATAAGGTTAAAGATAAATAATGTGTAAATATCAAAAGTACTCAGAATAATTTATTATAACACAATTGTATTTGTTTTATCCTAGCTATTTTATAAATCATGTTAGGCAGGTAGTGTCTTCTAGCTTAATTATAAAATAAATATAGATTCAAGCAAAAGTCATCAGGGAAGAAACAAATTTATATATATTTCATGATTCAGCTCTTCACAAGTTTTCACTGTGAAATATAACAAATTTTGGAAAAATTTAATAATTTAGAATACCCCAAACTAAACTATTATCCTACAAATTCAGTATAGCTGATAATGACATACATTGTAACCACTTATGGAAAGAGATCAAGAGCTGTAGCTGCAAGGATATTAAAGGGATAATGTAGTCTTATTCACCATTTGCTTCTGAAATAATCTATCCATAGAAAAATTGAAAACTGCTTTATAAGGTGACTAGGAGCATTTTGACCCTCAATGCCCTCCATTTCTACTTTTAATTAGCATAAATGCCACATGCCCTTTGTCAGGCAGGAGCATGAAACATCCAGAGTTGTAAAGTTTGGAATAGAAAGTGGCTGGGTCAGGAAAAACCACAGAAGTGATATGTTGTGCTGTTGACACACATCATCTATGATTTTTCAATAAGGGATAGACTAGAGACTATATAAAAATTTAATTTCTCTACCACAATTTCTGAATAGCAAAAGGCTGAAGTACAGAAGAATGGGTTTTTTTTTGTTTGTTTGTTTGTTTTTGTTTTTTTTTTTTTGCATCCGGAATAATTTGACTAAATCCTACATCTGGAAATATGACTAAAGCCTACATCCATCTATCTAACTTTATTTATTTAATGTAATTGATGTACTACTTGAGGCCAAGTGCAAATGTTATAAAAGATAACTTTTTACTGTGGTAAAATATACAAAACATAACGTACCTTTGTACAAAATGTACCTTTGTAACCATTTTAAGTGTACAGTTCAGTGGTATTAAGACTTACATTTTTGTACAAGTATCACTATAATCTATCTCCAGAAATTTTCATCTTTTCAAACTGAATCTCTTTATCCATGAATTAATAACACCCATTCTCCCTTCCTCCCTAGCCCCTGGCCCACCTCCCATCTGTACTCTGTATCTTTGAATTTGACTGTTCCAGGTATTTCATTTAAGTGTTATCACTTAGCATAATGTCTTCAAGATTCATATGTATTGTAGCATAATCAGAATCTCCTTCCTTTTTAAGGTTGTATAACATCATAGTGTATATATATATATATATATATACACCACATTTTTCTTATCCATTCATCCTTGGATGGACACTTCTACCTTTTCACTAATGTGAATAATGTTGCTATGAATAAGGTTATAAAAGTATCTCTTTGATTCTCTGCTTTTAATTTTTTGATACATATCCAGAAATAGAGTTGCTGGGTCATGGTAATTCTATGTTTAAGTTTTTGAAAAACCCACATATCATTTTTCATGACAGCTATAACATTTTACATTCCAAGCTGCAATACACAAGAGTTTGAATTTCTTCACATCTTCATCAACACTTGTTATTTTCCGTTTTGTTTGTTTGCTTAATTTTTTTCATTATTTGACAATAATCATTCTAATGAATATAAAGCATTATATCACTGTGTATTTTTTTTTAATTTTATTTTCCCATTGTACAGCAAGGGGATCAAGTTATCCTTACATGTATACATTACATTTTTTTCCCCACCCTTTGTTCTGTTGCAACATGAGTATCTAGACAAAGTTCTCAATGCTACTCAGCAGGATCTCCTTGTAAATCTATTCTAAGTTGTGTCTGATAACCCCAAGCTCCCAATCCCTCCCACTCCCTCCCCCTCCCATCAGGCAGCCACAAGTCTGTTTTCCAAGTCCATGATTTTCTTTTCTGTGGAGATGTTCATTTGTGCTGGATATTAGATTCCAGTTATAAGTGAATCATATGGTATTTGTCTTTGTCTTTCTGGCTCATTTCACTCAGTATGAGATTCTCTAGCTCCATCCATGTTGCTGCAAATGGCATTATGTCATTCATTTTTATGGCTGAGTAGTATTCCATTGTGTATATATACCACATCTTCAGAATCCATTCATCTGTTGATGGACATTTGGGTTGTGGTTTTGATTTACATTTTTCTGATGATAAGTTATGTTGAATGACTTCCAATATGCTCAGTGGTCATTGTACATCTTCTTTGGAAAAATACCTATTCAAGTCTTTTGCCTTTTTTTTTTTTTTTTTTTTTTGCTTTTCAGGGCTATACCTGTGGTATATGAAAGTTCCCAGACTAGGGGTATAATTGGAGCTACAGCTCCTGGCCTACACCACAGCCACAACAATGTGGGATCTGAGATGTGTCTGCGACACATACCACAGCTCACGGCAATGCCAGATCCTTCACCCACTGAAGAAGGCCAGGGATTGAATCTGCAACCTTATGGTTCCTACTCAGATTCGCTTCTGCTGTGCCATGATGGAAACTCCAACTTTTGCCCATTTTTAATTAGTTTATTTTTTGTTGTTGAGTTGTATTAGTTTTTATGTTTTATGTTAGAAGTTAAAATATGCATCCTTGCTTGACTGGAGGCTACATTAAATTTGTATTCTTACCACTTTCTAGTCAATATAATAACCAAATGGCATTGATAATTGTTGTTGATATATGATGTTTATAAAAATAATTATAGATGGCCACTATTAAAATAAAACAAACTGGATTTGCAGAAGCAAGAGGAGAAGGAAGAGAAAAAGAAAGAAGGGAAAAGGGAGGGTGAGGAGGAAAAGAAGATGACAAGGGCCAAATAAAATATGTATACAAACCATGAAATATCAAGAAAAAATAATGTGAAAGAATTAAAGCAAAACTTATTGGTGATTTTAGTAAATGCAAATAAAATATTCAGCAGTTTCCTGACTGGTAGGAATAAACTATTCACATCCTGCCATTGTGTAATTATATATTTTCTCATTTAAAAATAATATAATACTACATCATCATTTGAAAAGTTCATTGGCTTCATAGTATAAGAGAAGATGTAACATAATCCAGGGCATTTTCCTTGGTTTTGTATCCTCTAAGTGAGGCCAAGGACATGCAGTTGTCACACATCTGGAAATCTCAATTATTACCATACCTTTTGGTACTTAAATTATGATTCTAGAAGAGCTTCTAGTAAACATGTAAGTGCCTCCCTTTAAAGAACTGTCCTATTTCGTGAAAAATTCAGGCATAAAAAAGCAACATTATCTTCATGGAGGAAGAAACAGGATCCATATCTAGTTGACCTTGAGAAAATATCTATGCTTATGGTTTTCCAAAATCCTGAAAGCATATTTCTCTATATCCTCCTATTCAATGATAAAGAGAATTAAAAAAAAAAAACAGAGAAAAATATAATACATATGAAGCAGAGGGGCACTAAAAGACTTTTAAAAGTCAAAAGTGAAGCAAATACATAAAGGCATAATAGGTGATAGAGTCATACTCTAATAATTTAAAACAAATAGCTTGCATGTTACAAAAATCTTTTTATATGTTTAAAAAGATATATTTCCTAAAGAAAATATGAATTATAAAGGCTTAATAGTGAATAATATAATTGGGCTAATGGAATATAATTAAAAGGAATAAAAGAAGAAATGTAAAGGTATAATAGAATGCCATTTTAATGTAATTTTTGAATCATTGGCAAAAAATAAGCAAAAAAAGATAGAATACACTTAATTATGTTACATAAAAACTAACAAAGAATTGTTACATATTCAAAAAGTTGTGTAATATTTAGAAACACAATATACACAATATGTGAAAAAGTGCCAGTTACTTTTCCAACTAGAATTGTTTTAATACATTTCTGACCGTGAAGATAATGTTGCTTTTTTATTTGAGAAATATCAAAAGGTATTTTAGGTAATAAGCTGTAATGTAAGATTAATGTAGAGGATTAATGAAAATAATCAAATTCAAAGACATTAAGGTACTTGCTCTTCTATATAGTAAATATAAGTTATAACTAAAATAATTTTAAAAATTAACATCTCTAAGAAAAGGATAAGTTACATAGATAGAAATCTCCAAAAGTGAACTTTAGAAAGAAATTGTTTGAAATAATTTACAGTTAAACCACTCATGACGAAAGTCTATTTAATAAATGTTACTGAGATAAATTTTAAAATAATTGGGATAAAAATATTATGTATAAAAAGAAATACAAATTAATTTTTTAAGTGGAAGGATGTATTGCAAGAAATAAGTAAAAAGAAAAACTCAAAGTGATTATGGGACTAATTCTGATTTTGGAGAGAGATTGTCTAAATGTATAGCTATATGACAATATTTTAAAATTCTATTAAGCATAGATTTTTTTTCAAAAATATATGTTTTTGTGTAATTAATGAAAATATTGTACATATTTATTTGTAAATACATGAATATCCAAATCCATGGCAGAAAGAGTGTTCAATCAATTTTTGCAAGGTAATGCATTGGCCATAATTCTCAAGATATAAGCTAATTGTGCATTCTAGGTCAAGTATCTCCTGGCACATAAAGATTCCTGTGCTTACAAAGGGACAGTAGAGCCTTTCAGTTTCCAGTCCCATATGTAATTGGCTTGGAATTTAAACTCCATTTGAACAAATAAAAAAATGAACAAATGGAAAAGTCAACAACTCATTTTTGGGTCCATAAAAGAGGTGAAGATGTAAGACAAATTACCATCCCCAAGATTGGAGAGATAGACAGGTGAACAGAGTCATGGCTTAACTGGAGCAGATACACACAAAGGAAATCACCAGGAGAACTAATGCCCAGGTAGGAAAACCTGAAATGTAGTTGACATATCACTTGAGGCTGAGTGCAACAAATCCAATGGTAAGAACTCTGGGAGGACAAAGTCACTGGGCAGCTTTCACATTTTTTAAAATGTAAATGCAATATTTTAATTCATATACAACTTGGAGATATAGAGAAAACATAAGAACCAGACATGGCAGGGATGTTGGAAATATAGATTGGATATTTAACACAGCTATGATAAATATCATAGGGACTCTGATGAATAAAGTAGACAACATGTAAGAACAGATGGACCAGGTAAGTAGGGATTTAGAAATCCAAGTTTAAAAAAAAATGCTAGATCTTGGAGTTCCCTTTGTAGCTCAGTGGTTAACGAACCTGACTAGGATCCATAAAGATGTAGGTTTGGTCCCTGTCCCTGCTCAGTGGGTTAAGGATTTGGTTGCTGTGAGCTGTGGTGTCAGTTGCAGATGTGGCTCTGATCCCATGTAGCAATTGCTGTGGTGTAGGCTGGCAGTTGTAGCTCCAATTAGACCCCTAGCATGGAAACTTCCATATGTCACAAATGTAGCTGTAAAAAGAAAAAAAAAAAAAAAAGAAAAGAAAGAAAGAAAAGAAAAGAAAAAGAAAAAAGAAAAGAAATGCTAGATCTCAAAAACACTATAATGAAAATGAAGTATGACTTTGATTAGCTTATTAGTGGACTGGACATGGATGAAGAAAGCAATTCTATATCTCAATACAAACCTTCCAAACTGAAAAGCAAACAAAGAACATATAAAAAGAAAAAAATCAGAATATTCAAGAACCAAGGGTACACGTAATGTAGATACCAGGAGAGGAGGAAAGAGGAAAACAACAAAATAAATATCCAAAACAATAGTGATTAAGAATGTAATCAAATTAGTATCAGATGCCAATCCACAGATCTAAGAAACCCAGAGAACACTGAGCATGATAAATATCGAAAACAGAATGGGAGAAAACAGTTTCAAATGATGCAACTGACAAGGGCTTAATCTCTAGAATATACAAGCAACTTATAAAACTCAACAGCAAAAAAGCCAAAAACCCAATTGAAAAATGGGCAAAAGACTTGAATAGACATTTCTCCAAGGAAGATATACAGATGGCCAACTAGCACATGAAAAAATGTTCAACATCCCTGATTATTAGTGAAATGCAAATCAAAACTACCATGAGATACCACCTTACACCAGTCAGAATGGCCATCATTAATATGTCCACAAATAACAAATGCTGGAGAGGGTGTGGAGAAAAGGGAACCCTCCTTCACTGTTGGTGGGAATGTAAATTGGTACAACCATTGTGGAGAACACTATGGAGGTACCTTAGAAAACTATACATAGAACTACCATATGACCCAACAATCCCACTCTTGGGCATACATCCAGACAAAACTTACATTAAAAAAGACACATGCACCTGCATATTTATTGCAGCTCTATTCACAATAGCCAAGACATTGAAACAAGCCAAATGTCCATCGACAGATGATTGGATTAGGAAGATGTGGTATATATACACAATGGAATATTACTCAGCCATACAAAAGAACACAATAATTCCATTTGAAGCAACATGGATGGAACTAGAGACTCTCATACTGAGTGAAGTAAGTCAGAAAGAGAAAGACAAATACCATATGATGTCACTTATATCTGGAATCTAATATATGGGACAAATGAATCTTTCCACATAAAAGAAAATTATGGACTTAGAGAATAGACTTGTGGTTGCCAAGGGGAAGGGTAGGGAGTGGGGTGGATTGGGAGCTTGAGGTTAATAATAGATGCAAACTACTGCTTTTGGAATGGATTAGCAATGAGATCCTGCTATGTAGCACTGAAAACTATGTCTAGTCACTTATGATGGAGCCTGATAAAGTGAGAAAAAAGAATGCATACATGTGTGTGTACTGGGTCACCATGCTGTACAGTAGAAATACAAATTGTACTGGGAAAATAACAATAAAATAAAATTTAAAAAGAAATACTGAAAACACCAAGAAAGCCTAGATCTAGATATATCAATCAAAATTAATTTAAAACACCAATGACAAATTAGGAAAAATATTTGGAACATATATGGACAAAGGTATATGGTTTCTAATAAAATGATCTTATATACCAATAAAGCAGTGAAAATTCTCCAGTGTACATAAGGGCAAAAAAATGAAGAAATTACTTAAGAAATACAAAATTCTTATATACCTATATAAGATTTATGTTCCACTTGAATTAAAAAATACAAACATAGGGAGTTCCCATGGTGGCTCAGTGGGTTAAGAAATTGACTACTATTCATGAGGATGTGGGTTCAATCCCTGGCCTTGCTAGAGGTTTAAGGATCTGTCATTGACACAAGGTGCAGTGTAAGTCTCAGATGTTGCCTGGATCTAATGTTGCTGTGGCTGAGGCCTGGGACAGTAGCTGAAGCTCTAATTCACTCCTAGCCTGGGAACTTCTGCTGTAGGTGTGGCCCTAAAAGAAAAAAAAAATAATTAAAAAAATTGAAAACATAAGTTGTAAAAGAGGGAGTGGCAAAACTGCTTTTCCTAATCTGTAGGTGATTTTATATTGGTATATATTTTATGCAGGAATTGGACAATAATTATTGAAAGTTTTCGAAATATCCATGGCTTTCAACCTGAAAATTTTTCTTCCTGGATAAATACTAAAAACATAGTCAGAAAGTATTTGTTAGAGTATATGAAGCAAAATTTTTTTGGCAATAAGGGAGAAAATACAAAGAACTTGTCTTTCACAAAATATATATTAAATTATAGCAAAATGGAATCTGTTGATAAAATTAGAGCACAAAATTATATTAGAGCATTCATTATCAATAAATATGCTTTCAAAAATATGGGATACTATAGGAAAATAAATTGTAAAATATTAAATGAACATTCTAGGACAATAATATGATATATGTCATATCATAGTGTGATTTTGTTTTAAGAAATATTCTTTTAAAATGATTAGGTAGGAATTCTTGAAGACTTCAATCTGTGGGTCAATTCATATTTCTCTCTTTTTCTCACTCTCATTTCAAAGGAATTCAATGTCTTACTTAATGTGTATTTAATAAACTCTAGATCTTGAAAGTGTGGACAAGTTAAAAAATATGGGCATAGCGTCCAGACTGAGGAAAATACCTTAAGGCCAATAATCTTTCTTTCAACTGACTCATTTCTTGAAGTGAATACTGGTAAGGAGGGAAAATGAAAACAAAAACATTTAAGAGCTGCAGTGGTAGGTGATGACTGAAAAATCACTTACAGTGAAAGTTAGGAAACGATGTGAGCAGGCAGAGAAATGAGAAAAAGGGAAGAGATGAAACTTTTTTTCTCTCCTTTTTTTTTTTCCTTTTTATGATTTAAGTGTTTGTTGATTGCCACGTTTAGCATTTTACTTCTGAACTCCTTTAATCCTCTCAGTACTTGGCACTGAGGCTTGGCACTGAGATTTAAGGCTGGGTCTGTGAGAATCCAGAATAGATGCAGCATCCAGGGATGGGGGTGTCTTTCATACTGTACTGCTTCCTATGGTAACTGGCATCCTTGGCATTATCTTAGAAGATTATCCTTAAATAACCTGTTCATCTTGAGCACTAATTTATAATGAACATAATTTAACATTTGTTATCTGATCCAAAAAAGTATTCTGTATATGTTTGATGATGATGATTCAAATCAAGTCTAATTAAAGATGTATCCTAAGAATAGCAATTTGTAAATATCTGTATCTTGAAAGTTTTTTAGCATTCAAGCAATACAGTCTCTATTTTATAGACAAGGAGACTGAATCACAGCAAAGACCATCCTTCAATCCCTCCTTAGTGTCTAACAATGCCCCCATTTGTTTTGTTTTTTTAACAAATACTTTACTGAAAATGATGGAAACATGATAAGAGATGTTAAAGACAGAACTGTATTCTCATTCCAAAATAATATTTTAAAATCATTTCTTTTCCTGGAACAACATAAACTACTTTTTGAAGCTCTCAGCTTGGTCCTAGACTGAACTCTGTGCTGTTATTCTAGACCTACTGGGTACAAGGACTCAGGTCTTATATTCTTACCTGCCACATGGGAAGTATGGAAAGCCACAAACCCAAGAGACATTTTAGATGAACCCTGTTTGCCTGTGGGCATAGAAGAGGGGTCAGAGTAGAATATTTCTGGACTAAATAATTATATGACTAACGCCTAGGAGTTGTAGAAGGGTCTTTTTTATTTTAATAGGAAAATATGTGTATTTTAAGAGAGAAAGGCTCTATATGCATAAAGTCCATGCTGACCACAGACAGGTAAAATATTTTTTTCCTCTTTATATCTCAGATTCCCTTTTCTTATGATGTATTTCCTCCCTATGAAAGTCCTGAGGCAAAAAAATCCAGAGGCTGTTACCTAGGCGAGAAATCAACTTACAGAACCTTCTGCTTTGCTGCTTCACTAACCTTCATCCACTGAAAGCATCTGCAGCAGCTATATTAATACTTATTGTGGCTTAAGAGACACAGATGGTCATATGGAAATGGACTAGGAAAGATCACATGTCAGGTATTTGCTCCTTGTCAAATTGTTTAGTTGCTTCTGATCTCCCTAAATGAGAAATACAGAAAGTGTTATATTGCTCCACAGAGAACTCAGAATGGTGATGATCAATTGGTCATCTCTGCAACTGTGGGAAACCCATGGTTCATATAAGACAGATTGGCAACAACTAAGAATTAAATTCAAAAGTAGACCAAGATGAAGAGGTGCTGTATACTTGCCTACTGAGGGAATTGTGTTTAGTGCCCCCAAGACCTGTTTTTTCTCCTACTGATGTGCTCCTTTTAATAGAATAACAGATAAGAAGCTCATTACTGCTCTATGACATGATTTTAAAAAGATGGGAAATAAACATCAGCAGCCAACCAAGACCCCGTAGGTCTTCTTGAGAAAATGACATGAGACTTTACAGACTGATGAATATAATTCTAAAGAATGATCTCAGAGTTCAAAAATAAATAAAAACAAAAAATCTATAAGTATGTAACCTTGGGAGGTATGGGCATGTTTTTTCTTAAAAAAACAACTACAAAAAGCTAAGAACCTGGCCATATTGAGCCAAACTATTGGACAGCCTCATCATATCTAACCCCCTCCTTTGGTAAATGAAGAAACAGAGTGTCAGAGGACAGGGAGCTGATGGAAGCCACGCTGTGGGTTGACAGCAAAGTAGCAAATGACAGATGACAACCTCTGTAACTCACCAATCCCAGACAGGTATAGCATTTCAAAGTCAACATGAAGTAATATGAGAAATAGCAGTATTATTATATTTTGCTTTAAAAAATAATCCTTGTGAAGGATATTTGCTATCACAAATATAGGGTTAGAATCCGCCCCCCCCCCATTTAAAAAGAGGTTTTTTGAGCTATTAGAATCATGTCATAATTGAACAGGACTGGACATGAACAACACAGGCTTCAGGGGTAAACTGATGACCTGCCTTGAGATCTTGCTGAGGATTTCTACAGGCAACCAGAATGGCCATTTTGCTCACTGGCCTTTGGATTTTGAAATGCTTTTATGAATGAAGGCTTGTGTCTACAGTGTTCAGAAGTCACGCTTAGGCTTCTCTGGGCTCTTTTATATAACAAGTCCTGTCCTGCGGGGCCCCAACACAGACCACTGGGCATTCCCATGAGTCACAGGAAGGTCTCCAGCTGGAATCATGCTTTATTGATGAATGACAAAAGAATAGCTGAAAGTAACTGCTCACTGAAGTGGGCCATTTATGAGTCCTGAATCTGATTGATTTTCTGAGATATGCTATATAGCAGTAGCCACAAAGTTGGGGAAAATGTGGAAGCCAGGGTAGAATAGAAGTAGGGAAACTAACTTTATTCTCATATGTTCTAGCTTTCACAAATAAAGCAAAATACCAGAGGTATACTTGGGGATTCTCCATCTGACTAATGTGCACAATAAAGATTTGCAAAACTAATTCATGAATGGGTTAGTTCTGAAGTGCCCTTGAATCTGTGCAAAATGAGCTGGTTTTACCATATAGTGTCCCTTCTGTGTGGGATCCAAGCTGCTTTAGGATATCCATCAAGGGGGTATCTAGAAGATGGGGGCAATGGCTAATATTTAAAATCATACTTAAATTGTGATACATGTAATCAACTCTTAAACCCCTCCCCTTCTTTAGGGCAAAATCATGTCTACCCCTTCTCTTTACCCATGCAACTCTCAAGGCTATTTATTCTTTCCTCAGAATGACAGTCATCATTTTGAGTGGCTTTTGTCTTTCTTGTGGATAGTAATTATGGAAAACACACACAGCAAGTTGAGACTAGCAGAGCTTGGAGACATCGTGGTGGAGAGCATAGTAAAATGAAAAGCAGTTTGACGATTGAGGAAGTGATTATAACTGATTGAATGGTTTCAGTTCTATGACAGAGTCAGGTGAGTACTTAGCTCTAAGTACTCTAGGTTTGCCTAGAAAACTGACTGAAAGAAGTAGCTATAAATATTAGAATAGGAGTATTCAGTCCAAAACTGTGAGGAGGGTTTGAAATTTTATCCTATTTTCAAACTAACAGATTAGTCTGACACCATTTCTCTCCCTCTCTCTCTCTCTCTCTCTTTTTTTTTTTTTCTCTCTCTCTCTCACATAGAAACCCTAGACCTCTGGTTCAGGAAACAGATTTTTTTATTTACTCACACACCAATCTTTGCACAGCACCAGAAACCCATACTTCTGCTCCCTATGGAAGGAAACAAGAACTTGATGTTACCTTCATGTGCAGTAGGAATCACTCTATGGAGAAGACTCACACAATATGGAAACTCAGAGCATATTCAGGGCAGCTGGGCCACCTACCCCTCTTCCCCTCCAGAGGAAAGAGTGAAAAATGCTCTGGAATGCAAACAAACAAACAAACAAACAAACAAACAAAATTCTCTGAGAAGACTAATGAAGGTCTCTACTCTGAAATGTAAGTAAATGACTCCAGAACAATACTAATCTCTAGCTTCTAAACCAGGCTTGCCACTTAAATATTCAGCCCTGATCATGCAGAAACAGAAACATATTCATGGAGAGTAACATTGTTTCAAAGCAATGAAAATTTGCTTTGGCTGCCTGATTTGAAGTGAATCGGTTCACCTGTTCAAGGGAACCAAGAAATGAAACCAGATAATAAACTATTAGAGGATAGGGATGATTTCTATGTTTAATATCTGTTTTATAAGCCAGCATAGTTTTAGATGTTGATAATATTGAAATATAGTATATAGTCTATCAAAGAGGCCACATTTCATCTTTTTACCAACCCTATTATAACATATTTTGAACAAATATGGCTCATGTGATTCAACAACAAAACAATTTTGTGTTGTCTTCCAGTATTCCTTTAAACCTTATTTACTGTGGGATACTTATTCATAACATTTGGGTAAGAACTTATGTCTTCTGTGTTTTTTCCCCTTGCATTCTTAAACAAAAATTTCAGTTTAATAAAAATAAACTATAAGTTACAAATGACATTTTGAACTGCCTACTTAAAATATTCAGTCCTGTTTAATCATCCATGTGTCCAGCTTTATTTAAAGTTATAGCTATTTCTTCTCCACTTATGTAAAAAGGTTAAACACACAGCCACAAGATGCCCAGAAAAGGGAGGAATAATTGCCTGCTTGCTTTCTTCCTTATTCACCTTCTCTAAAATTTATCAGCTGTTTTATTTCTCCAGAATTGAAGCTGGGGAGAAGAATAAAAGTAAATGAAATAGCAAATATTTTGCTTTATCAGGTGATTTCACAATTGCTGGGTCTGGCAGATAGTTAAAGCTGAATTTATCTTAAGTGGCACTTTGTATTTATATAGTGATGGGGGATGCTTACTTCACAATCTCTGAACTGGATACATAGGAAATGTTGTCTTAATTCAACTGGTTGCTTTACTGCTTCCACAGTGCCCAGAAATGTTGGCATTGACTTTAGCTTTTGCCTGTTGTATAACTACTTTGGGTGGTCCTATCACACAGGTCCTAAGATGATCCCATGCTGGAGTTTTCTTGTGGGTGGTGCCTCTCTGGTTGATGAACACGCATGAAACATTTGGCACATGAAAGTCTTGGACTGCAGGCAGATTCCCACTGTGCCACTTTTCTTTGACTCATCTCTCAACATCAACCTAGCAACATGTCTTCTTGTCCTCAGACAAGCCATCTCAGGCAGAAGTTAGAAACCAATCTGCCTTGGGTCTCCTCTACTTTCTCAAACTGAATGCAGCAATTACTAAACTCTCTAATTAATTGCCTTAAGGCTTTTCTCTTTTAATATGAGGTAAAGAAAAAAAATTACCTTTTTTCCCACTTGATTGAATGGAGTCACAGGACATTTGTGCCAAAAGTCCCCCTTAAAAATTCTGTTTTCCAACATTCCATTTCATCTATAGCTTTAATATGAGAAAGGAGTTTAAGACTGATTCTTGGCTACTTCCATTAGAATAGGTGGTCTTTGGAAAGTAGAATGTGCTGTCCCTGTGTTTTCAGCCTAAACTAGGTCTGGGAGGTCTTATTAAATTCCTGTTAACATATCAGCTCCAAAAGGACAGTAACTAGCTCTTTTATTTGTTTTTTATACCACACTATACTGGGTTTACAGATGATAACTAAAACTGTTCTATGAACTAACAAGACCATCACTTGAAATGTACTTGAACAATTTTTTATTAAAAAATTCAGATTGTAGGCACATGTTCAGGATTCCCTCTGTATGGAAAAGCACACATGCTTTGAGTGAATATTCTAGTTCTTCCTTACTTTCTGTTTCAATCTGAGTACATTACTTAACATCTCTGTCTCAGTTTTATTGTTCTAGTAGATAAAGTTGGGAATGACACTATTTTACCATGTCCTCGTAAGTATTCCACACAATATATGTAAAGTTGACAGGCCTTGCACAAGGAAGCACGTAAAATACTGCATATTTTGCTACTGTTTTTTCTCACCAAGTAGAAATTCTGATATAGCTTGAAAAATCTAGTTAGAAATTTGTCTCCATTTTTGTCTTGCTAGTATTTCAGTACAAATAATAAAAAAGGTAAAAATCAAGATAGAGGGAAAGACAGGAAATAAAATGGAGCAGATGTTTATCCTACTAGATTTTTCTGTCCTACAGGTAATTTATTATTGGTGGTGTCCCTGTGATTATGATTTTGAAAAACACTGTATAAAAAGGTTCACATAGTCTAGAGTAAAAACTGCATTATAATAATTTTTTAAATACTTAGAGAATTGAAAATTCTCAAAACTAGTAGTTGATACAGCATAAAGATACTAATTTATGAAATATCTAGTTATTATCCTTTTTGTTAACACAGGAAAAGCAAAAACAAACACCTTAATTTGTGAAAATGACAACTGCTTATGATCAATATTATTTAAGAAATAATTTTCATGGAAAATCTAGGTATCTATATAATTGTACTCACTCTGAGACAATAGGTTATTTTTACAGAATCAGAAAAACGTGTAATTATCTTTTTCAGGAAATAGTATGTCACTTACTAACATGCGTGTAAGATAATAATTAACATTCAAATAGTGACACATGAAGTCATATTGTTAGGCATGTAAATGGAAACCAGAAAACAAATGGATAGCAGTAATAAAGAAAAAAAAGGTCTCAGATGTTGCTTTACTCTCTAGTCAAGCTGTAAAGTCTTTTAGTTACAGCTAAAACATTCTACTCTAACTGGTTTTTATCAGGTAGAAATAACTAAAGAACATTTTTTTTATTCAGATGGTCATGAAGGGCAACACCTTTTAAGCAAAGGAGCCATAATTTGAATAGTGAAAAATAAAGCTTTTGAAGGTCTGGGTACTTTTTTTTTTTTTTTTTTTTGCAAAGAGAGAAAGAGAGGTGCTAATATTTTCAAAGTGTGATTTGATATGCTGAGTTCAGCTAATGAATACAGATGGTTTATAGATATACGGCACAGCAAAACAACTTTTGAAAATGATTTCTTCTTATTTTTTGAAAGTATTTCACATAATTCTTCACTCTAAAATAGTACTATTGCCTATAACAAGGGTTTATTAGAATTTTAACAATTACAACAGTAAAATTAATTAATATATGATATCACATACAAGTACCAATATATTCATTTTAGTCTTGAAATCATTGCTGTCTAAAGTTGTTTGCAAATGATAGAAATGTTTCTTCACTCTACAATATGGTAGCCACTAGCCACATGTGGCTTTTGCACATTTGAAATGTAGCTTCTATGTCTGAGGAAATGAATTTTGTTTTTAACTTTAATTTAAATTGAAAGGTAAATCACCACATATGATTGATGCCTTCCATCCACAACACAGATGGAACTACAGATATCATAAATATGATTATTAAAGATATACATTATAGTGAAAATCACTCATCAAATTGTTCTAATAATTTTCAAATCATTTACTGATTTTTCAAAACTGTAGGAAGCGACATCACTTAAAAAGCATGCCCTTATCTGGTCTCCAATCTAACAAAAGGAATTGTACAGGAAATACCTATCACCTGATTTTCCCAGCTTCTGTCCTTGCCTGCAGACAGAGGGCACCCAGGTGCTCGGCCACCTGTCCTGGATGGTGCACTTTGTGTCACTGCTTCCCACCAGAAAAACCTTGGTGACTGGTGATGATACTTCCAAAAATGCTTCCTGCTTTGTCACTGCTTCACTGCCCCCATGAATTTAAGCTCTGTTGGAACAGTGGGTGGACACGGCACATGCTTTCACCTGTGCACCTGTCACCGTAATGAATTTAGTGACCACCGGCAGCATCTCTGCCAGGCCCCATTAACTGCCACTGTGGCCAACACTAAGCAAAACAATCTGTATGGAAATATTTGAATATTTTAACAATTGAAGTAAGTTTTGTTCATTATAATCACTGTTTGTATAGGTTTAGGAGATAAAATGGTTGTTTGTTTGTTTCTAACATTTGTTTACTGCCTTAGGTTTTAGTAGGAACTCTGAATGTAGTTTTGTATGTATCACTTAGAAAATTCATATATTTTAAGGAGCTGAATATGTTTAAGATAGAAATGAAAAAGAAAGAAAAAAAGTATGTTTACCCAGTTCAAATAACACCCTTTTACTTTATGTCTGAATGACTTCTGTTTGGTTGATTTATTAATACATTTTGATCTTTTCCAATGTAGTTTAACATCTGTTCAATTATCATGTTCTTAACACACATTTCCTCAGCATATTTTCAGCTCCATCTTCCCTTTGTTCTCTTGGACAAATTGAGTGATGTTGATTTCATTTGGGATGTGCAATATTAAAGGTTAAGTGGAGATTATGCAAGTGAAGTAACCCATCAGGATAAAATTGGAGAAGTTCAAAGGAAAAATAATGGGAGGAAAGAAAGAGAAAGAGTGTGGTAGGAAAATAAAAAACACATTTTAAAATCTAGAATTTTGATATTTTTTGACTGATTTGATTATTTTTAATAAAATTTTGTTATTCCAATATGAACCTACAAATCTTATAAATGCCATATCACTAGTAACTTAGCTTTCTGAAAAAAAAATTACTATACTGAAGTTATGTTGTCAGAGAAGATTTTCTATTTTCTTCTTTCTGTGCTTTCTCCTAATTTCCTAAATTTGTAACAATCTCTTAACAGGTTTAACTTGATTTTCTCATTTTCTGAAAGAAAATAAATTCTTGTTTTTGACTTTGAAAGCTTCCTCAAGGTCTCAAGTATCATTCATTTTATAATTTGTACCTTTATATTTTACCAGGATTTTATTCTTGTTCACTTTTTGCAGTTTTTAGCACACAAGATAAAGAGAAATGTAGAAACCAAGCTGGAATTCAATTTCTGTAGATTCTCTTTTCTTTCCCTCTTATTATGAGAAGTGAAACTCAAACTAATCATTGATATAAAATACAGATGTTCTTCTTCACTAGTATTAAGGCTGTCTTTAAATAGTAGAGTAAAATTCTTAAATGATGACCTAAGAAACATACACACACACACACACACACACACACACACACACACATCCTTGACCATTCAACTCAATATGTAAGAACCATGGATCATTTTTACTAACAAGTAATTTTAATCACAGTCTTTGTTTTATTGAATTAGTTCATTCTAAGTTCATATTAGATTTCATAATTATGTATCATTTGTTAATATAGATTTCTATGGACTTCAAAATACAGAGGGAGAAAATAATAAATTTCTTTACAGCGATGTTTGGGCAAATTTAGTTTCAGTATCTTGATATTAAAACTCCTAACTGTACACATTTAATTTTAGTAGCTATCATTTTCTTAATCACATAATGAAATGCAATGCCAGATTTTAATATGAAATAGTAAAGACAAAGCAGGGAGCAGAAAGTGGCAAGAGGAATACCTAATATTTAACTGTAGTCATGTAACCTTTCATCATGACCAGAGAATCCTTTTTTGTTTGTTTTATATCAGAAATACAGTATATTTCATTCTTCAGAGTCTAAAGCTTGACTCTGTAACTTTAGGAGTCTTTCTCTTTTCATCTTCCCACTATTTTTTTTAAAATAATCAGAACTACTTTACTAATTTGAGAACATAAACATTAAACTGAGTAGAAACATCAATTATAGGTATTTTTAAAGCATAGTATTGGTTTCTGGCTTCTATAAACTTTGCACATGGTGAAATTAAATGTATAGTCAATCTGGCTATGATCATAATTTTGTCAGGTCTGACACACACCCCTATTTTTCTCCCATGTGGTTTTTACATTTAAATTTCTAATATGATTCTGTTGGGCTTTATAGCACATAATGTTGATCAAAAATCTGGTAGAGAAATATTTCCATGAGTAGTTCCAACCCCCCAAAGCCTCAGAAAATTATTAGAATGGAGTGAAGGGAGGTTATAATGAATCAAGCTATCCTATTTTAACTATACTGACTATATTTCATAGTGGTTACAGGGGCCCTTTGTGGATTTTGTGAATTAATATGCCTCAAAAAAGGAGCAGCCTTGCCCTTCTGAAAGTGTGGAATTTGTTTCTGTATTGTACAGTGTCACTTCATAAGTTAATGAATGAAAATTATCTCCATGATTACCTATAACTTAAGCTAATCCCATGAATACTACTGAATCCAAAGTATCAGTTATCAGTATGCTCTAAATGCAGATTTAGTTTGCTTACTCTTTCAAAACAATCTGAATTTTAAAATGCCATCTTGATCTTGCATGCGCCTTTAAGGAATCGTACTGAAGTACTTCCTTATCAAATTTCTTTTAAATATGTGTCAATATAATTAATACATCGATTGATTGATCAATTGATCATAAGAGAAATCATATATATGGATGTTGAAATAATACCACACTGGTGATTAATTTTAAATGTATTTGTTTTGCCTTTCATAGATATTTTTTCTTTTAATTTTAAAAAAAGTTAATTATACAGCATGAATTGTTTCAATAGTGATTCATCTTACAAGTAACATCTTTCAGCTAAACTGCCCTGGCAATACTTAGTAATCTTAAACTGCTAAACCAGAAACCACATTTTAATAAAACAAGATATTTACAACAGTATTTAATTAAGATACTTTAAAATGATATACATAATGCTTTAGTGGAAAGTCTGTTTAAGGGTATTCCATATCTGGAACTTCTAAATAAAATTTGGATAATTTGAGGCAAAAATCTGAATAGCTAAAACTGGAATATGTATGAGAGACTTCACCTCAAATATGAGTCTTCATTCAAAGTATAGTAATAAAAATAAATTATAAATGGTATTATTTATTCAGTTTCTTCAAGATTTAGTCAGTTAACTCAATGAAAAAAAATGAGCTTTTATTGTGAGCAAGATGTTATGTAAGTGTTTTTCCCACATTGTGATATTTAAATAGAACAAGATACTATTTCTAATACATGCAGAAGGAGTTTTGGCTGTGAGATTCCAGAACATCTTGAAAATTGAAGAGCATCATTGAATCTTACTAACACCTAACGCAAATAATTTCATTTTACATATCTATTGCCACCGCAAGAACTGAAAAAGCATTTGGTCAACATGATAATCTATGCTTAGAAATTAGAATTAAGCATTGAGAAGCAGTATGTTTATAAATGTTTATCACAACAAATTGATCCCAGTAGACTTGAAAAATTTAATAAGAGGTGTCAGATTTCCAAACAAAAGAAAAATGGAGTAGGAGTTTATGCTGGATGCATTTATTCACTGATTCATTTCTTCAACCAAAATTTATTATACATATACTTAATATATTCTACATACTGGCTTAGAGATTGAGCATGAACCATGAACAAGAGATTATTCCTTAACTGAAAGGCCATATAAATTTGTGGGTAATATTTATATAAATAACATTTATAATAGAGCATAATATATTCTGTATTAATACATGTCTTGGGAGCTATAGAAACAGAGATTCTTCCTCAGCCAACAGATGCTGTAGGTTCGAGAGAATTACCAAGAAATAATAACATTTATGTTGAGTTTTTTTTGTTGTTGTTGTTGCTTTTGGGGTTTTTTTTTGGTTGCACCCCTGGCATATGTAAATTCCTGGGCTACAGACTGAACCCACTCCATAGCAGTGACCCAAGCTGCTTCAATGAAGATGCAGCCAGATCCTTAACTGGCAGCACCAACCGAGAACACCGTATGTTGAGTTTTATAAGTAAGCAAGGAATATAGGGGAAGGCAATTATAAGACAGATTTTAAAGAACCAAGAAACAACTTATCATGATGTTTCTAGAAAACTTCAAGCATAAGGTGTTTGTATATTCCTTACAGAAATGAATTTTGAGATATTAACAAGGAGCATAATTTTGTTTCCATTATGATCATCATCATTTCTATATTGTATGTAAATGAAGAAACACTGTAATCTGAATTGTTTTGTATGTTTTTTGGTTATATTTTCTTGAATCTACAATTTTGGATGCGTTTTTGAATGCTTATAGCCAATACCCACTCTTCTAAAGAGTGTTGAATAACATGAGTAGATTTTTTTAAATTTTATTGGAGTATGGTTGACTTACAATGTTGTGTTTCATGCGTAGAACAAAGTGAATCAGTTATATCATATACATATATCCATTTCTTTTCCGATTCTTCCCCCATATAGGTTATTAAAGAATAGATTTCCCTGTGCTAAACTATAGGTTCTTGTTAGCTATCTATTTTATATATAGCAGCATGTATATGTGAATTCCATCTTGCTAAATTGATTTTAAGTTGGGCAGTGATAATTGTGACTACAATATGTGGGATACATTGGACAATACAAGGTCAAAGACAGAAACATGTTAAAAGTTCAATGAGAGTGAATTTTGCTAAATTTTTTTCTCACTACTGTGTATACAGTGCAAGAATAGTGTCTAGTATATTTGTAGGTACACAATAAATATTTACTTTAAAAAAAAATGTATCACAGGAGTTCCTGCTGTGGCATAAAGGGATTGGCAGTGTCGCTGGGATACAGGTTCAATCCGTAGCCCAGCGTAGTGATTTAAGGATTCTACTTTGCCGCAGCTGTGGCATAGGTTGCGGCTTTGGCTTGGATCTGATCCCTGATCCAGCAACTCCATATGCTGCAGGGTGGCCAAAAAAGGAAAAAGAAAAAGAAAAGAAAAGAAAGGAAGAAAGGAAGAAAGGAAGGAAGGAAGACAAAACAAAAAATGTATTGCAGTATTATAGTCCTTGAGTAGTAAAACTGTGGCTACTAAAAGAAAGCAGAAACAATTTGTGTGGAAGGTGTTTAGGAAATGCAATCATTGGAGCAAGTTTAACAGATATATTTTCTTGGATATGAAGAGGAAAATAGATAAATAGACAATGTTCCCCAGGTTTCTGACTTGGGCTTCTGAGTGAAATGGCATTGCTATTAATTAAGAAAGCAGATACAGGGAGAGGATGCTTTGGCTCTTCAAGCTTCTCCAGAAGTGATGATCATACATCACTTAGCTTACCTATGAATTCCATTGGTTAAGATACATTTTAACTAAAAATGTAACCTGGAGAAAAGTTATATGCATTCATTTTATCTTTCACATCTATTAGTTTTTACTTCCCTTATAAAGGAATATTCCCAACAGAATATAATTCTTGACAGAAAAGACTAAAAGAAAATGAAGGCTTATATCTCTATCATCTGGCAATTTAACTCTCTATGACAAATGCTTTGGGTATATCCCTTTCTTGTTCCTTTTCACACTTTAAAATTTGTTTAAATAGCAGATTATATGCTATCTTTTCACAATCTGATAATTTTGTCATCGAATCATTTAAGTGCATCCATTTTCTTCTTTTTAGGTTTGTTAGTACTTTGCTAAGAGAAAGGTAGTGAGAACAGAGAGGCATTTTGGAGATTTGGTTGGTGGTTCTTTGAATGCAAGTAAGGCAGGAAGATTCAGAGAAAAGAAGTCTTCTTTAAGCAGTAGAACTGAGGCTTGAGCTAGAAATAAAGGAACAAAGAGATTTTCTTGATTGTTTTGTTGAATTTTCATCAAGCTATTCGTACATGTTTTCATATATTAAGTGAAATGTTTTACGCTGAACAAGAAAAAAAGCGAAAATGATCTTTCACATGGTACAATGCAATGGTTTCTTCCAAATGACTTCTAGAAATAGCTCTAAAGAGGAGAGATGGTTTTGTTACCGGGTTTTATGAGGCATCACCAGTATATTTAATCTCTGGTGCCATTGTTGTACCACTAATTAGAAGCTTTCTTGTTGCCATATATTTAATTGCTAAAGATGCTGTTTGTGCCTAGTTCTCCAAAATCGTAGGTCCCACTACTATTCTCCTTGACCACAGCTATTTATGACATGCTCTCTGCTCCACTTGTACCTCAGGTGACATAATATTTTTCAACAAGTTCATATGTTACTTTCAAAGTAACTTAATTCAAACTCTCGTAGACAAAAAGAAACATTTCCTTTCTGTGGTCATTCAGGATGAGATGGTGGCACCAGAGGTCTCAGTAACACCCCTTCAGGGAAATATTTCTAGGATCTGACACATTCAGCAGAGAAAAAGAAGATGAAAAACTGCCCTTTTTCTGAAAGTGTGATAAAAGCAGCATCATACCAGAAGAAAACTAACAGTGAATGGAGGTAGATCCACCTACTGAGACCTGGAGGTCAACACACATTCAAGTGCAGATCAGAGAATGAGCTTCCCCAGAAGAGGAAGCAGGAGATCTGAAAGAGAAATCTTTTCGTAGAAAGGCAATGCTCTATTTAACAGAGCTTGACTTCAATATCAGTCAATTCAGGCGGTGCTACACAGAGGAGGCATCTCATCCCAGTGTCCAAAGAGAGCAGGCACTTAGTGGACCTTTGAGCAAACATGCCAGGAGGTCATTTTAAAACAGCTACTCTTGCTTGGATGTACAACATGAGTCATAACACTAGGGAGAATTTCTTGCTCTGGAGGGAAATTAGAGTTATGACAAATATTTTTTAAAAACCAACAAATGAAGCCCAGTTGTAAAATAAACATCCAGGGTATGTTGCTGTTAACTGAAAAGATCACAGTAATTTATGCAGAACACAATACACATTCTAATGGTAGAAGGTCACTTTGAGCATCCAAGTGATTATGAATGCAAAGAAAATCCAGCATGTTTTCAAGGAGGTAAAAATTTTGGAAATAGATTCCTAGGGAAAAAGCTCTAAAACTATGGGTGTGAGAAGGCAATGTAAGATCAAGCCAATAATCCTGCTGTGAAGAAGCTAAAAAACTGCAAAAACCTGTCAGAGTTCTGTAATTAAAAGCTAGCTGTGACACTTAATTTTGCTAGCATATGTATTATTTTATACTTGAATATAATCTTCAAAAATAAAAGAAATCTAACCTAAAGGTGATTTAAAACCTAAAACATGTTTTTCTAAAAAAATGAATTAAGGTTTTTATCTATATGCTAATCCAAAAAGTCCTATTTGGACCTAATTATAACTGGAATGAAATTTATATATTTTTGTTCTAACCAATTTATTTTCATTGTATTATAATGTTCTGCACCTCATTCTTTTGTTTCTATTTTTGTTGCTCTCATTTTTAAGTTAAAGAGGCTTTTGTGACGTCTTATTAGCAGAAGGGCATGGCCACAGACCTGGGAATATAGATTCCGTTGTAACTTTTATCCTATGGAAATGGAAATTTTGAATCCTAGTTAAAAAGTGACAAAGCAGTTGAGAGAGAAATTCACACTTTAGAACCATGGAGATTCTGTTCCAAAACATCATTGATTAAATATTAGGTAGTATCATGGAGATGCCACTTGTAAGTGGATTTTTGGTTATAAGTCAAAGAAGGATGTGGATTTTTTATTTTTTTTTGTGATTCATAGAAGAATCAAGTCATAACCAAATGTCACACATAAAAGAATGAGGATCTTTTTGCTTTTTGGTTACAAGTTGTAACAGAATCAGCAATCAAAAGATGTCAAGGAGTTCCCGTCCTGGCGCAGTGGTTAATGAATCCGACTAGGAACAATGAGGTTGCAGGTTCGATCCCAGTCCTTGCTCAGTGGGTTAAGGATCCAGCGTTGCCTGTGAGCTGTGGTGTAGGTTGCAGTCACAGCTCGGATCCCGCGTTGCTGTGGCTGTGGTGTAGGCCGGCGGCTACAGCTCCGATTCAACCTCTCGCCTGGGAACCTCGATATGCTGCGGGAGCAGCTCAAGAAATGGCAAAAAAGAAAGTAAAAGAATGTATCTTTAAAAATAAAAAAAAAGATGTCAAAGATGTGCTAGAGAATGGAATGCACCAAAACAAAGTTTAATAGAAATAAATTTAGTATCAGACTTGTGTCCAAAAAATCCATCTGCACAGTACAGCATGTGACAGACCAGTGTACATACATATAAATACATTTGGAAGATTTTTGACTGGGAAGAAGTACATGTGAGCCAGAAATGAAATCTGGTTGCCAAACTGATATAGTCTTAGGTCTCATTATTAGTAATCATTGGTGGGAAGTGACAGTCCCACTCCACCTTATGCAATCTGTCCTCAGACCATAAATGGAACTTTATGTTCAGTTTTGTTGTATAGCACTTTAAGAGGCAAAAACATGATGCATATTCACAGGCAAGTAGCTGGTGCTTTGAATGGACTTGTAGCACTGGAATATGAGGAATGATTAAAAGGAGTAGAAACATTAAATATGAAGTGTGGAAAATCATGAGGCAGCAAATAGGCCCATACCATGAACCTCAAAGGCCCCAAGCACTTTATGGAACCACATATCTCATAAGTAATTCAAATTATATCAGCTCTGAAACATGAAAGATGTGAACAGAAGTCTAAAATAATTGCATTTTTCTATTATTATTAATAATACTTTTGACACATCAACACTTTGAATTATTTCTGAAAACATTATCACAGTTTTTGATCCTATTTTTCTGATGCTCAGAGCATGTACTCCAGAGCATTCTAGAGATAGAGTGAACTCATTGAGGAGGTAGAGAGTTTCTAAACACTAGAACTCTTCAAAATGTGAAGGTAACATTTTCAGTGTTCAAAGTGTAGTTGAACCAGAAGACTGCCAAATTTTCTTTGAAATCAAGCAGTACTATTTTTTTCCTAAATAAGAATTTCTTTCCTATTATTTCATATGAAATTAAATCATAGAAACTTTCAGATTAAATAAAACTGAGGTAAATTAGGTTAATATATGTTAGCTTATATATTTAATTAAGCCTTTTGCATAACTGAAAGTTATTAAGTCACTTTTTCAATTCTGTATTAACCTCGTTGCAGCCTTCAGGTATTGATTTGGCACTTTATTCATAGTTTACTTTTGAAAATTATTGGTAGGTCATACAAAGTGAGATGCAAAATTTCCATTTGAACATGGGAAATGTGTTTTTTCTATCCATTTTCCATTTTAATTTGATAGTCTCATTTTTAGTAGAAATAATTATTTCACATGTCCACACCAAAATTATTTTACTTTGTTTAGAATGACTTAAATAAATATATTTTGGTGCAAAAAGTACAGATGTTTCATTTCTTTTATTCTTAGGAAGAAATTCTAAGCTCTAAAAAAATCAGTAATTTTAGATCTTATTTTAGCTATCATTTGCTTTAGAGACAACAGGGAAATCTCCCATGGGCGTTTAAAATGACTAAAAAGCAAAATATAAGTTAAAATTCCCCTGCCCTACATGACTAAAATTGGACTTAAGAAAATATGCATCCTGGAGTGCCCATCCTGGCTCAGCGGAAACAAATCTGCAGGTTCAATCCCTAGATCTGTAGTGTAAGTCATTGTAGATGGGGCTCAGATTCCGTGTTGCCGTGGCTGTGGCATAGGCCAGCAGCTACAGCTTCAATTTGACCCCTAGCCCAGGAACCTCCATATGCCTCTGACATGTCCATAAAAAGACAAAAGAGAAAAAGAAAATATGGGTCCTGATTTCTGTTTTCATTTAACCACTTTCTTGCTTGCCATAAGGAAAACATTGGGTTTAGCTTTTATTAATTGTTAAATTATTTTCTAATCATGACACTGGAAACTAGGTGTTAGAAATTATATTTTGATAATAATATTTCCCTTGAATTTTCTCTGCTTAGCAGCTTATGGGCAATATTCATTTGCTTACATAAAAAAATCAAACAAACATGAGCCCAAAGCTCACATTTGAAAAGTAGTATTATACATAAATAAATAAATATAGTCAAATATAATTTTCTATTTTATTGTATTATTATCTTTGTAATCATAATCATGATTTTTGGTACATCAGTAAGCACCAAAATGATTCATATAATTAAATATAAAAATATCATGTATATAATTAAAACAAATATTTAATTAAAATAAGTTTATAGTTAATATTACTTTAATAGTTTTTTTCTTGTTATTATATACTTGGGGTCTCTGAAAAGCCTACCCTTCCCTCTGCTCCAGCACTAGAACTACTGTCCAGCTTAATGCATGCAGCCTCACTGTCTCTGGATGCAATTGACTGGGCCAGAGCTAAAACTGATCCTATGAGTTTCTTTTTGCTGAGTATTTATGCAAATACTGAAGAGACTGAGATAGTCAAGTGTAAGCATAGAATTTGTTATGTTAACCAGTAGCAATCAGTTAGGGGCAGCTGTTATGGTCTATAAAAAGGCAGATTATGAGGGGAAAAATAGAAATGAAGACCATAAAATGAGAGTGAAAAGAGAGGGAATGAGAGATCATCTTTTATACCAGTTTAATTTCATTTTCTGTTAGTTCTTTGTAAACTACTACACCATTCCCTCCCTTGTGCATTCCCTAATTAGTTTCATTCCGATATCAGTTTGAGTGTGTATGTTACTTAAAAATACATAATCCCTGATCAAAATATACAAACAAATCCTCTATATTTGATATTATTTTCTTTATATTCAGTTGAAGAAACTGAAGCTCAGTGAGGTTATGTGATATGTTCATATTTATCCTATACAAATACTCTTTTGTAATCTCATTTCATGTTTTAGAAATTGGAATTTTTATTAAAATAAAATGTTTAATTTTATTGTATTGAATATACAATAAAATATACAGGCTACAACCACTTAGCTTGATGAGGTGGGTATATCAGCAGTTCATTCCTTTTATTGCTGATTGATATTCCATTATATGTATATCCCAAAATTTGTTCTATTTTCTGTTGATGAACTTTAATTTTTTAATTTTTAACTTTTAACTATTATAAATAGAGATTACAAATATTTTGGTACAAACCTTTTTGGTAAATATATGCTTATGTTTCTCTTGAATAAATAGAATTGAAATGGTTTTTTAGTAAGAAACTCCCAAAACAATTTTTCAGATGATTTGTTTTGTATTCTCATCAGCAATGTATGAGATGTCTGTTTGCTCCATATTCTGTTTGATATTTGGTATTTTCAGGGTTTTTTTTTAATTGCAGTGGTTATAAAATATAATTTCATTGTAGGCTGGTCACCTCCAGCCTATGGAGTTCCAGGGCCAGGGAATCAGATCTGAGCTACAGTTGTGACTTACATTGCAGCTGAGGCAACACCAGATCCTTTAACCCACTGTGCTGGGCCAGGGATAGAACCTGTGTCCTGGCACTGCAGAGACACTGCCTATCCTCTTGCACCACAGCAGGAACTCCTACGTTGTAGCTTTACTTAGCATTTCCTCAATGGCTAATGATGATTAGCAGTTTTTTATGTGCTTCCTGGCCATTTATATATTTTATTTTGTGTTATGGCTATTCATGACTTGCCTTTTTAAAAATAATATCCCTTTATGGATGACTTTTAGGATTTCTTAATTTATTCTTAATTCTAGTCCTTTGTGACATAAATGTTCTATGAATTTGTTTTCAGTCTATGATTTCTTTAATAATCATGGGTTTTTTTGATCAGGAGAAATATTTAATTTTGAAGATGTCCAAATTATCAATTATTTCTTTTTTTTTATGGTTGTGTTCTTTGTCCTGACATGAGGAAAAATGTTTTTGCCCACTCTGTGACTACAAAGGTATTCTTTTTAAGAACTGTGAAGAATCTGAGGATTTGCCCTACTTGTAAACTAATAAATTAGATCACAGCAGTTTCATGGTGTTATTAGAATATCTAATACTCAGAGATCAGACATAAAAGACTCTGATAGTCAAGAAACAATAAATAGTGTGATCATTCACATATTTTTATCAGATTCCTTTGACCCTAAGTTCCATGGGATTGATATTGGTGGGCCTAGACTGGTGTTGGTTGAGCTACAAGAAAGAAAATCTGAGATTAGGAAATCTGAATCTTTTATAATGAGCAGTAAGCTTGCCAGCCTTTTTGCTCTATAGGGAAGAGCAAATTATACTAGACAGTGAGCACACCTTTGTTCCAGAAGGAAATACTATTTCTTCCAAGGCTATATGCAAATCTGATCTTTGCTCCAGAGGGAAACACTACCTCTATCTTCTAAGACCGACTACTTTATAAATATCCTATAAAAGGCCATGCAAAATTAAGGGGGAGTAGTGCCTCTGCTCACAAGACATGTGAGAACAGGAGAGGTCCATGGGGAGTTGTGTAACAGTTTTTTTTTTTTTTTAGGTTTCTTTCTAAATGCTTTAGGACTTCGGGTTTTATGTTTAGGTTTATACGGCATCTCAAATTAAATTTTGTATGTGAAGTGAGATAAGCATCATTTTTTTTAACGCAGATATTCATTTGTTCCAGTGATACATATAAAAATACTTTTTTCTCCCTACTGAATTGATTTGATACCTTTTTTCTAAAGTCAGTTGTCTAGAAGTTCCCATCATGGCTCAAGGGTAATGACCCCAACTACGATCCATGAGGATGCAGGTTCCATCTCTGGATTAAGGATTTGGTGTTACCATGAGCTGTATTGTAGGTCACAGATGTGGCTTGGATCCTGCATTGCTATTGCTGTGGCTATGGTGTAGGTCGATGGCTACAGCTCCTATATGACCCATAGCCTGAGAATATCCATATGCAATGGGTGTGACCCTAAAAAGCAAAATGAAATAAAATAAAAATAAAATAAAGTCAGTTGTTTGTATATATTTGGGCTATTTCTATACTCTTCACTCTGGATTTGCATATTCTCACACCGATACCAACATTAACTTAGTTATTGTAGAAAAAGATATTTTAAAATAGTAGTTGTTGCATAATATAATTGACATGCATTGTTTGGAGTCAATTTCAAAATCAAAATGATGATTCTACTGGTGATGGCTTGGATAATCTCCTCTTTCTAAATTCTATACAGATGCCAGAATTATCCTTTTGAAAATGAAAGAGAGGCAAGATCATTCCCTCTTTAACCCTTCTATTGATGATTGATTAATTCAGAACTAAATAACAAGTCTTTACAAAGACCTAAGGGTCTTATGTCTTCTGAGATCTTGGTTTCACTCTGGATTCACTCTCTACCACTATATCCTCACTCACTTTAGTTACGCTGGGTTCTCTACCTTCCTTGGAATTGCAAGGAACTTCCACCTTGCATGGTTTACTCCATCGCATCCAACAAATTTCTGCTCAAATGTTATGTTATCTCTGAAGGCATCTCATACTACCCTGTTCAATTTGAAATATCACTCAACTTTCTCCTTTCTCACACATTATTACCATCTTATATGACTTCTTTCTTTCTTCTTTTCCTTCTCCCTTTCTCCCTTTCCTTCTTTCTTTCCTTCCTTCTTTCTTTCCTTCCTTCTTTCTTTCCTTCTTTCTTTCTTTCTTTCTTTCCTTCCTTCTTTCTTTCCTTCTTTCTTTCTTTCTTTATCTCTTTCTCTCTCTCTTTCTCTTTCTTTTCTCCCATTAGAATACAAGGACCAGGAGGGCAGAAGCTGTCTTATTCATTCATCGCTAGAATTATATGCCTAAAATATGCATTAGACTATTGCAAGTAATCAATAATATACATTAAATAATTTAAGGAATTATCCCTCACACTCTCTGCACATAATCTCATCAATAATTTAATCTTTTGAATCATTTAATTCTTAAGTATGTTACAATAGAAGAGGCGTCCATTTTATCACATCACTTTGTTATGTAAATGAGCCTCCAGAGGTTATATGACTTGCCCAATGTTGTTATTTTAAGATCCCAAACTAAGAATCACTCTGGACTTGATTTTCAGTATTTTCCCAGTAAGTGTTCTTCTTTAGAAAAAGTTTGTGTGCGTGTGTGTGTGTGTGTGTGTGTGTGTGTGTGTACACACAATGTAAATAGGAATTCCCTATAAAGGGAACACATGCTTGTTCCTGGATCACAGGATTTTCCTTGTCAGTACAATGCCCATGCGCTAATGTAGCGGATACATTAAGAATGTGTTTATTTATTTAATGAATGTTGATAAAATTTTACTTGCCATTTTTTTAAAAGATGGAAATGCCAAGCAAGAGTTGAGAGTTTCTTATAATAGAGAAAACAAACATTTCTTCCATGTTTTTCTTTTTGTGTAGAATCACAGATTATCATTGCCATAATTGAAAAAAATGCAGACTATGAAAAGGGATATACTTCAAATTCACTTACGCAGAAAACATTCTAACTAGATCGCTTGCAGATAAATAGAATATTAATTCTACCTGATGGTACAGAAAGAAGACCTTGATTTCAGAAAAATGACACAAAAATTAATTACTTTAAAAGGCTGCAAAACTAATAAAGTCACAGCATTGAAAAGCCATTTGTGATTCCAACATCGATGAGAAGAGTTGAAATTCGCAGGACCTCTAGGACCCTTTGGGGATAGAGCAAAATAAGTTTACTTCAGATTTATAAAACATGGTGCTCCAATACAATGTGTTTTTTTTCTCTTTTTTTGAACTTCAAATTTAATTTTATTTAAATTACTTAAATGAGATTATATGAAATGAACCTAAAGCTATTTTAAGACTAATTTCCTGACTTACTACTTGATATTTCATTTGGATAACTAATGGATAATTCATATTTAATCTGACTATAACTTAAATAATTGGATTACTCCCCTGTACAAATTTTTTAATCTTTATAGTAATATATAAAATACAAACTCCTGAATATATTTACCACTACTCTGCACTTCAGTACAAATTTGTCACCATTCTAAGGTTGTAGCTTCCTACTATTCAGCTAATTAAAGTTGATACATCACTTATAGAGGGAGAAAAAAACCAGCAAAGTAAAATAGGAAAATAATTTGGCCCTAAAATCATATAGGTTTTGTTCAAAATTAAGAGTTTTAAAAAATTAAAAGGCACTGACTTTTTTTTGTGGCAAACTATAGTGATGTCATTTAGATATCAAACTCAAGCTAAAAAACAAATCACATTTGAATATAGAGTGAGTTTTTGTTAGGGACAGGATTTAATATGCTGTAAGTAGCCTCCATTTAAGCTCCTCTGACTTTTGATTTGAAATTTCTCTTACTATAATCTCTTGTCATATCTAGGATAAAAAAATGTTCTGACTCTATAAATGCTTATGATATAATTGTGGAGTTTTAATTGTTACTTTTAAAAAAAGCTTGTATAAATCTCTAATGACCTTGTAAAGTCATCAGAAATTTCCCTGGAAGATACAGGTCTTTTAGAATGTAATATATTTGTTTTTACCATAATCAGAAGGTTAGAGGACAATGACACATAGGAGGTTCTCTTTGTTTTATACTAGTGATATGTGGCACATTTTGGGATAATTAATACCTTGATAATTATTTTTTATAATGGCTTATATTTGGGTAAATTAGCAATGGAATTAGAATCCATATGCTGATTACCAAGCAATGGATTACCTCTGAAATTTTATTACATTCTTAGTTTAAGAGTCATTCAAGGAAAAAACGACAGACTGCCTTTTTCTGTTGTCTACGGACAGTTCATGAACAATCAGAAAACACTAGAGGAAAAATTTAAATTAGATATTAGAGAGTTAAGCTCTTAAATTTGGAGGGCAGAGAGGGTCTTATTGCCACAACTGTTTTACATGATTAAAATTTTGAAGTGACAGAAGACCTGTTTTTTTTAAAGGTCTATTTTATTTCTTTACTAGTTAATCTGATGTATTTTTCTTTTATTGTTAAACTCAGTTATGAATAAGTATTAACAAATGATAGTCTTCAAAAGTTCATTAGAGCAACTTATTTCATTGAAAATAATCTATCAAATATCATCTGCCTTTTATAAATCATATTTTCTAGTTACCCCTAAGAAAGCATCACTATTCTACCATATGCCATTTTGAGTTGTCTATCATATCATACTAGCAGTAATATGAAATTACTAAGTGAACAAGATATTGAACCTGAAATTTTTGACAAGGTAAATATAGGCCTGTCATCTTAAATATGTGGCACTCAGGATTCAGCAAAGTATTCAGGCTATGGAAACCACATGCAGTCAACATACATAGCCAAGGTCCCACAATGCCAGGAGGTGAGAGGTCTACTGATTTTCTAGTTAACAACATTGCTGGCATGCCTGCATTTTCTTCCTAGTTAAAATTTAGTACCGTCTTCTCCTATGATCAATACTTCTTTTGGTCAGTAAATGAACTTCATTCTCTTTAATAGTTATGAGATAGTGAAAACAAACTAGTATTTAATAAAATACCAACCTAAGTGGGGGGAAGATGATTATGATAAATGATAAACGTTGACGTTGATTATTATTATTATTTCTGAGATTTTTGGGGAAATTTAAAATGTTTATAAGCCTATGACATTCTTATATCATTTGTCTGTTTAGTGGTCCCTTACCACTTTACTATCATTGCTGGTATAGAATCTTTTATTACTTCTAACCAGTTTTGTATAGCTCTGTTTCCTTGCTAGTTCATCAGCTCCCTAGGTGACCCAATATCTTCATTTGTCTTAGTAACTCAAGGTCTATTCCAAAAAGCTACCACAAACTAGGTGTTCAATAGGCTTGTTGAATTCATTATCAAGAGAAGAGGTATTATAGATATTTACTGAATGCATACTTTCTTTTCTTCAGAAATTGGGAAATTAATTTACTGTCACAGAAATCATAATATGAGTATCTTAAAAGTGCCAGTATTCAAGAAATAGGGAATTCATTTAGAACATTGTATCAGATACTTAAATATTCCTTTACGGATTATTTTCTTGGTGGCTTATTAACAGAATATTTTAAACCATCTCTGGCATTTTCCTAACTACTACAGGAGGTTATTTTGCCAGTAGAAGCTCACATATCCTTAATGATTATTTGCAGACACTACCTTTCTGATTGGTTCATGTCCGCTGTAGTACAGCAGTCATGGATAACTGTTTGCCCATTATCACATGTTATATAAACAATGATTACAAACTAATTTATTATTGATCAAAATAGAGCATTATTAATAATTTCAATCTGTTTTTAAAATAATGCAATTAAATACAAAACTCAGGATAAGATTGCATATAAAATCTGCCACTCCTTTAATTAATGTTAATAATATTTTTTTTTACTGTGAAATGAAGAAAATATGTCTGGTTAAGCCCAATTAAGGTCCTGAGTAGGGGGTAGTGTACAATATTACATAGGGTTTTGTAGGTCAGCTTCCTTGAGAAGGTGAAATCTGTGCAAAAATTTGAAGGTAAGGGAATTGGTCAAGTAGTTTATGGGTGAAGAATATCCCAGGAGGGGGAACAGTTAGAGCAAAATGCCTGAAGTGAAATATGTGCTGCCATGGTCTAGGCACAGAAAGAGGAAGAAGAGCAGCGTGGAATAAAACAGAAGAGAAGAGGGAAGTCTATATCTTATAAGAGTTTGCAGAACATTGAAGGACTTTGGTTATTACTGTAAGTCAAATCAAGAGAGGTTTTGCATAAAGAAGTTCTAGAGGATAATCCAATTTAGATCTTTTGAAGGATTTCCTTGTCTTGAGGAACACAAGGATAGCTGCAGAGTGTCCTATTTGGAACTTATTCCTGTAATCAGGCTAGAGATGCTGCTGCTTTGGATTAAAGTGGTAGCAGCCATGGTAGTGTAAATTTGTTGTATTATAGATATATTTTGCATAAAGAGTAAATAGAATCTCCAGGAAGACTGGGTATGGATTGTAAGAGAAGAAAATATTTCAAGGACAACTTTAAGTTCTTTCACTTGAGCAACTGAAATAATAGGATTGTATATAAGTCAAATTATATGGGAAGACTGTGGAAGCAAAGGTGTGTGTGTGTGTGTGTGTGTGTGTGTGTGTGTAGATCAGGAATTCAGTCTGATATCTGATATAATATTAGATGTCCAAAAATATTATTTTATTTGCAAAAGTAGCAAATGATCCTGATAGAAAATACAAAAAAAAAAGGTAGAAGGAAATAAAACTATCTTTATTTCTATCACCTAGGAATCACAGTGAAGAAAGTCCTGTGGGTGAGATAAAGTGTGTGTTTTGGTGTATCACCAATGAAATTATAAATTTAAAGTACCTCATGTGGGAAGAGTGGTATCAGAAAGAGGCAGATTAGGAAGTCCCAGTTATTCCTCAATACTGACTTAAGAGACACTACTTTAAGAACAATATACGGATAAAATACCTTTAGGAGAGCTTCTGAAATCAATTAAGAAGTTGCAGTACCACAGGTATGTGCAAAGCTGAGACTAACCACATTAAAACAGATAAAAACAACTTTTTCTCTTTACTCCTAAACTGGTACAGTTCAGTTCAGGTTGTAGCTTCTCCCTTGAGAAGGAAAAATAAGAGTGAAATGTGTATTTTATCTTCTGACTTCCCAAGGGATCAGTTTCTGTTTCACCTAACTTGAAACATGAGTAAAATCAGCATTGTTTTGGATGTCTAGGGGCTGCAGAAACAAAGGAGAGCACATGTGGTTTACTGTGGCACCAGAGGCCATATACAGATATTGTACCATATACAGATGTTGACATAGATCAGTGGTGTTGTGAATAGGTGCTCAACTGTTGCTTCTTCCATAAGAGGGAGAAAAGGGGAGCATTTGTCTCATGTTCTAGCTTTTTGCAGAGCTGCTGAAGGGACTGATATCTGTCTTGGCTGACTCAGATGCTGATAGGCAACCAGCATACTTTAATGCCTGGAGAGCCCTGGAGACCAAGAAGGATAGGGTAGCTTGCTGCTGCAGCACCAAAGGAACTGTAGTAGTGCAAAGGACACCAATGGAAGCAAAAGATGATATGGTCTTCATAAAAAAACCAGAAAACCTCTCTAAATGGAAAATTTTATGTATAAGCCCAGACAGGTTGTATTCCCCACAAAAGGTTTCAGATGCCCCTAGAATCTCTAGCCAGATTGATTGGTGAAGGTCTCACCATGCAAAGCCATTTCATAAAAACTGAGAGATGTGGCTGTTCTTTTCAAATGTATAATATTCAGCCAAAAGAAAAAAATCACAAAGCACATAAATAAACAGAAACATGGCCAAGTCACAGTAAAAAATTAGATCTTTAGAAACCACTCCCAATTAAGTGGAGCTAGATGACCTGACAAAGAATTAAAAATGATTGTCGTAAATAAGCTCAATGATTTAAAAGAGAAAATAAATAACCACAGAAAACCTAAATAAATCAGGAAGCAATGCATGAACAAAATTGAGTAACAACAAAAAGACAATGAGTTCCAGCTGCATAGCACAGGGAACTATACCCAATCACTTGTGATGGAAAATGATGAAAGATAATATGAGAAAAAGAATGCATATATATGTATAATTGGGTCACTTTGCTCTACAGCAGAAATTGACAGAACATTGTAAATCAATGATAATAAAACATTAAAAAAATAAATCCTCATATAAAAAAACAAATAGAAATTCTGGAGTCAAAGAATACATTAACTAAATTGAAAATTTTCATTTGAGGCTTATCATCAGACTTAATTAAACAGAAGAAATAATCAGTAAACTTGAAAATGGGTTATTCGAAATTATTTTCAGAGGAGTAAAAAGAAAAAAAAAATGAATATAAGTAAAGGAAAATAAGGAGACACATACATACATCCAGACAAAACTTTCATTCAAAAAGATACATGCACCCCGATGTTCATAGCATCACTACTTATAATAGAAAAGACATAGAAACATCGAAAATGCCCATTGAAAAATGAATGGATAAATAAGTTTTATGTATAATGGAATATTACTCAGCCATAAAAAATGAAATAATGCTCTTCACAGCAACATGGACCTAGAGTAGAGATCATCATATGAAATGAAGTAAGCCAAACAGAGAAATATAAATATTGCATGATATCACTTGTATGTGGAATCTAAAATATGACACAAATGAACTTATCTACAAAACAAAAAGAGACTCACAGATATAGAGAACAGATTTGTGGTTGCCAAGGTGGGTGTTGGGGAGGGAAGTATTGGGAATTTGGGACTTGCAGCTGCAAACTATTATATATAGTATGTATTAACATACTATATATGCCTATTAAGTCCAATTGGTCTATAATATTGCAAAGGTCCTCTGTTTCCTTATTGATATTTAGTCTGGTTGTTGTTTCTATTATAGAAACTGATTTAATAAAGTCTCCTATTATTATTGTCACTGTGTATTTTTCCTTTCAAATATGTCATCATTTACTTCATGTGTTTGGGATATCTGATGTTATGTGCTTATATATTTGATCTTTGAACCACCATTAACAGGGTCTTACTGTATAGAATAGGGAACCATATTCAATATCCTGTGATAAATCATAAAGGAAAAGAATGTGAAGAAGAATACAGAAGAAATTAACAAAATATTGTAAATCATCTATACTTCAATAAAATTTTTTAAAATAGAAATATATACAAATCTAAGAAAAAAAAGACATGTAGGCTGAAACTAAAGGATGGAGAAAGATAATTTATGTAAATAGCAACCAAAAAAGAAGAGGAGTGGTCATATTTATATGGGACATAATAGAATTTAAGTTAAAAACTGTCACAGAGACAAACGGAGGATATTATGTTATGATAAAAGTGTCAATTCACAAGGATAATATAGCAATTTTAAATATATAGTCAATACTTGAACAACATGGGGGTTTAGAGTGCTGACCACTGAATGGTCAAAAACTGAATTTAACTTTTATAGTAAGCCCTCCATATCTGCAGTCCTGCATCTAGAGATTCAACCAACCACAGATTGTATAGTACTATAGTATTTATTGAATTAAAATAAATGCATATATGAGGTCCCATGCAGTTCACACTTCAGTTCTTCAAGGATCAAATATATAAGCACATAACATCAGATATCCCAAACACATGAGGTAAATGACGACATATTTGAAAGGAAAAATACACAGTGACAATAATAATAGGAGACTTTATTAAATCAGTTTCTATAATAGATACAACAACCAGACTAAATATCAATAAGGAAACAGAGGACCTTTGCAATATTATAGACCAATTGGACTTAATAGGCATATATAGAACAATCCATATAACAGACATGTATAGAACAATATAACAGCAATGGAATACACATTTCTCAATTACATATGGAATTTTCTTAAGGATAGTTGATATGTTAGGCCAAAACCCAAATTTCAACACATTTCAGAAGACTAAAAATCTACCAAATTTCTTTTCTGACTACAATGGAATAAAACTAGCAATGAATATTAGTATAAAAACATAAATTTTCATACATATGTGGAAATTAAACAACACATTCTTGAACAACCAATGGATCCTCGAAGAAATCACAAGAGAAATAAGAAAATATTATGAGAGAAAAAAATGAAAGCAAAAAACTCATCATACCAAAACTTATGGAATGCAGAGAAGCAGTACTAAGAGAGAAGTTTATGGCAATGAATGTCTACATTAAAAACAATCCCAATTATACAACCTAACTTTGTAGTTTAAGAAACTAGAAAAATGAAAACAAAGTAAGCTCAAAGTTAGAAAAAAGAATGAAATAATAAATACAAGAGCAGAGATAAAAGAAGTAGAGAAAAACAATGAAAAAGAATTCAACAAAACTGAGTCCAATTTTTAAAAAATTAAATGAAATTTACAAACCCTTGGGTTAACTAAGAAAAAAAGAGAGAAGACTCAAATAAAATCAGAAATTGAAGGATACATTACAACTGATAACACAGAAATATTAAGGCTCCTAAGAGACGACTAAAACAGTATATGCCAAATGGATAAGCTAGAAAAAGTGGGTAAATGTATAAAAATTACAACCTAACAAAACTGAATCAAAATATTTAAGGAAAAACTAACATCAACTCTTCTCTAATTCTTCCAAAAAATTACAGGGGTCAGGATATTTCCAAACCCATTTTTGAGACCAGATACTACCAAAGCCAGACATATACTACAAGAAAACTGCAGACAAATGTATCTGATGAATATTGGTGCAGAAATCCTCCCCTAAATACTAGCAAACCAGATTCAATAGCACACTAAAAGGACTGTGTACCATGAATAAGTAAGACATCCTTGTAATGCAAAGATAGTTCAACATAGAACAATCAATAAATGCCATATACAACATTAACAAAATAAGGACAAAAGTTACATGATCGTCTCAATTTATGTAGACAAAGCATTTGACAAAATTCAGCACTTTTTTAAATTAAGAAAACACACACAAAAAAGACATTACATCGACACATTAAAGAACATAAATAAAAAACCCAAAGCTAACATCATACTCAATGCTGAAAAAAACAAAACCTTTTCCTCTAAGACTAGTAACAATCACACTTTTTTACTTTTATCCAACATAGTACTGAAAGTATCCAGAGCAATTAGGTAAGATGGAAGTAAAAGGCATCTAAATTGGAAAGGAAGAAGTAAAGTAATAATATTTGTTCACAGCTGACAGGACATTATATGTTGAAAACTCTAGAGGTTTAATTAAAAACAACCTGTTAGAACTAAAAAATAAATTCAGCAAAACTGCAGGAAATAAAATTGACACACAAGTATTAACTTTGTTTCTAGATACCACCAATGTCAAATCTGAAGAGGAAGTAAAGAAAATAATTCCATTTACAATAGTGTCATAAAGATGAAATCCTTGGGAATAAACTAAATCAAGGAAGTAAAACACCATACAGAAAAATTATAAAACAGTGCAGAAATAAATGAAGACACAAATAAATCAAAAGACAACCCAAGTTCATGGATTGGAAAGCTTAATATTGTTAAGCTACCTGTACTACCCACAGTGATATACAGATTCAATGAAATATGTATCAAATTCCAAAGGCAATTTTTTCAGGTACAGAACAAAAATCCTCAGATTCATGTGAAATTTCAAAGGATACTGAACATGCAAGACAAACCTGAAAGAGAAGAATAAAGCTGAAGGCTTCCCTTTCTGATTTCAAAATATATTACAAAGCTACAATATCCAAAACAGTATAGTACTAGCATAAAAACAATTATCCAGTCCTATGGAACAGAATATAAACCAGAAATAAATCCTCACATTATCTGATATATAGTTAAATGATTATTGAGACGGTTGCCCAGGTTACACCATGGATAATAAGAATAGAGTCTTTAACTAATGGTATTGGGAAACTAGATATCTACATTTAAAAGGATGAAGATGGGTCCTTATCTCATACCATATGTAAAAACTAACTCAAAATCGATTGAAGATCAAAATATATGCTCTTTGAATATAAAATTCCCACAAGAAAACACAGAAAAATTTTATCATATTGGAACGGGCAATGATTTCTCATATATGACATCAAAAGCACAGGTAATAAAAATGAAATAGACAAACGGGACTGTATAAAACATGAAAACTTTTTCACAGCAAAGGAAAAAAGCAAACAAGTGAAGAGTAAAACTGTGGAATTAGAGAAAATATTCATAAACCTTTCAATACAGGATTAATATGTAGAATTATAAAGAACACCTGTAACTCAATAACAAGACATCCATTTAATATGATTTTTAAAATGACCTAAAGAATTGGAAGGATTTTTCTCTAAAAACTATACAAATGGTGAACAAGTATATGAATAAATGCTCAACATGAATAATCACCAGGAAAATGTATATCAAAACCACAATAGATATCATCTCACAACCATTAGGGTAAACAATATTTTTTTTAAGAAAAGAGAAAAAGATAACAAGTGCAGGTGAGGTTATGGAGACATTGTAATCTTTACACTACTGGTGGGATTGTAAAATGGTGAAGCTGCTATGGATAGCATTAAGAAGGTTCCTCAAAAAATTAAAATAAACCCTTATGTGATTGAGCAATCCCACTCTGGATATATAACAAATATAATTGAAAAGAGAATTTTTAAGAAATATTTGCACACCCATGTTCACTGCAGCATTATCCTCAGTAGCCAAGACAAGAAAACACCCTACATCTTCATGGATGAGTAGATAAGAAAAATGTGGTATATTCATAGAATGGAATATTATTCAACCATAAAAAGGAAATCTTAGGCGACAACAAAGGAGAAGGATATTAGGCTAAGCGAAATAAATCAGTGACATCAAGATCATTATTGCATGGTTCCTCTTATATGAATTATCCAAAAGAAAGGAAATAGGACAGAGGAGGAAATGGTGAATTGTTCAATGGGTATTTCAGTCATGCCAGATGAAAATGTTCTAGAGATATTTATTTAACAATGTGTATATAGTAAACAATACTGTGAAATATTTTAAAGTTAAAAAAGAGTATATTATGTATATAATTCTAAGTCTTTAAATTTGTTTCCTCAACTAAATTTGAATGGGCTGATTATCCCATGATCTGAACATGTGATTTTTTATTTATTCATGCTTTAAATATTGGATTTTTTATCCTCTAATGTTTGTAATTAAAAATAAAAGTATAATAATCCTTGTACTTATTTACTGTTGTATATCTCTGACACTTTTGTTAGTGTACCTGTTTGCAATTCTATCAGTCCCCAAACTTCTTTTATGTAACATGTATTTTATAATGCTTCCTTTACTATCCTGAAATGAAATTCAGACATACTATAAGAAAACTATAACAACAATCTTTTTAAATCTGTATATCAAGTTCTATAATAATGGAGACATAAAGAGAAGACAAATTTTACTGAAATAATATAAATTTGAATATGTAAATACTTAAGAATTATATACTAGAACATAAGTATACACACCTTTTTGATTAAGGGCCAGTTACTAAATAATTTTTAGATTTGCCAGCCACATAGTCTTTGTTATGACTACACAACTCTGACATTGTAGCACAAAAGAAAACTATAGACAATATGCAAATGAATGAACATTACCATGTTCCAATAATCCTTCATCTGCAAATTTTATGGCAGGCTTGATTTGGCCCAGGATATTGGTTTGTCAATTTCTGCAGGAAAAGATATATAACTGGACAGTCAAACATTTACATCCACATGTGAAATGACTGCAAATTCAGGAGCTATAAATAAAAATTGTGTGTGAGTGTGTTGACAATTCAAATAACATTAGCAGTATTGCTGATGATGACCAGATATTTTGAAAATGGGATGTTTGGTAAAGTTCTGAATCAAAGTACAAATTGTATGTATGGTCTTTTTAACCACATGAATTCTTGGCAAAATTATTTGACATTTCTGAAGCCATACCGGTTGTGTCAACTAAAAATAATTCTATGCATTTCCAAAATGCTCTCTCCATAGTAGTATTTCCAGCCCCCTCCTCAGGAACCTTCTTTTTGTTTAAATTGATAAAAGTGGGAACCCTGTATCAAAAAATAAATAGCAGTTTCTTATTATGCTTTATTTATATAAGAAAAACATGAGTACTTATCCATCTTTTTGAGCTAGAGAATGAGATAACTTTCTTAAGAGTTTATATAACTGGAAGAAAATATTGTATACTAATTTGTCTCACACAGTATTTACATAACTTTGCCAGATTTGGTACTTAGCAGTCATATAAATTTATAAATCTATGTCTTACTTTATTCACCATTAATATTTTGAATTAAAATCCATTTTATTTATATGACTATAAATCTAATTCCTATAAATATAGCTATATTCCTAAAAAGATAGAATTACTTATATTTTAGATCTTAAACAGAAATAGCCACTAATAAATATTCTATCCCTTCTCACTTATTGTAAATTACTAATGGAGTTCCCGTCGTGGCGCAGTGGTTAGCGAATCCAACTAGGAACCATGAGGTTGCGGGTTCGGTCCCTGACCTTGCTCAGTGGGTTAACAATCCGGTGTTGCCGTGAGCTGTGGTGTAGGTTGCAGGGTCCCGCGTTGCTGTGGCTGTGGCGTAGGCCGGTGGCTACAGCTCCGATTCAACCCCTAGCCTGGGAACCTCCACATGCAGCAGGAGAGGCCCAAGAAATAGCAAAAAAGACAAAAAAAAATTACTAATACAACATTTTCATAAATAGGTTCTGGTAGTGAACACATTTCTATTAAAATAATTCAATGTGTCATAATTCTAGACAAATATAAATATTAGCTGAAGCAAGATCATGAGGATTATAATCCATTAAAGGGCTTGTAAAATATCATTACAAATCAGAACAAACTCTGAAAATGTTTATAATGGCATCAAAACCTTGATACTGAACTTGACACACACCTACTTTAATTGAAATTTGCTATAAAAATGGTTATTTCTAAGAGTCTTACTCATTATGGATTTCTATTTAAACTTATTGAGCAATGTAGTTATAGATAAATTTGATGAATCAAGGTGTAAAAGCCTCAGCCTTTTTCATTTTCTATGATACTGAGATTTTCAAAGATTGTGTGCCGTAGTTTTGTACATGTCCCTCAATTTGAGTTTGTCAGATTTATTACCATCAGTAGTCAGACTTGAACTGCAACAGAACATAACTTTCATTACATTTATTCTTTGCTGGTATGGCATCACACTGTTGATTTGACTCAATGTAATACTATACTTTGATTTTTAATTTTTCAATTTCATTTTTCATTTTCCTCCAGAAACTTTCCTCTGTTCTTCCCAACACTCCTCATAGTATGGGATCCATTAGGGTAGCTATTTTGACTGTCTTGACTATGTTTTATCCCCCTAGACAAATGACTATGTATATTTCTTCCAACTAGAGTCAGATCATATATTTTTGTTAGGGATAAATATTGTTTCTTGGTGCATCACATTCAAAAGTCGCATTGTGTCAATTTGCCCCTGTTTTCGTGATGTTAATTTTGATTACTTGGTCAAATGGGCTAAACAGGTTTTATGCTATATAATGCTATTATTTTTCTCCTTGTAGTTAATATTTAATGTGTGGGAATGCTTCTAGACTATGTAAATGTCATGTTTCTCTTCAAATTTTTACCCAAATAGTTTATTTACTATTGACGGTTCTTGCCTGAATTAGTTGCTACTCTGAGAGCTGCAAAATGATGACAACTTTTTTTTCACGATTACATGTTGAAGGAGTTCCCATTGTGGCTCAGTGGTTAACGAATCTTACTAGGAACCATGAGGTTGTGGGTTCGATCCCTGGCCTTGCTCAGTGGGTTAAGGATCCAGCATTGCTGTGGCTGTGGTGTAGACCGGCAGCTACAGCTCTGATTAGACCCCTAGCCTGGGAACTTCCATATGCCACAGGTACAGCCCTAGGAAAGATAAAAATTAAAAAAAAAAATTAAAAAAAGAACCACGATTACATGTTGAAGTTCTAATGTACTGAAGATCTTTCCTTCCCTTCTGATTTATTCACAAATTTGATATATCACAACTAAATATAATATGTGATACTATATTGAATACTGAATGAGGAAAATATTATCATAAAGAACATTAATAATAATTAGATAAATTGAATATTTATAAAGTTATAAAGTTATTGTACCAGGGGTTCCCTCTGTGGTGCAACTGGATTGGTGGTGTCTCTGAAACACCAGAACACAGGTTCGATCCCTGGCTTGGCACAGTGAGTTAAATGATCTGGCAACGCCACAGCTGTGGGTGTAGGTTGCAACTGTGGTCCAGATCTGATTCTTGCCCCAAGAACTCCATATGCTGTTTTATTTCTGTAATTATATAAGAGCATGCCTTATATTCTATTTAGTTTTCAGAAAAAAGTTCAGAAATATAAAGTGATATGATGATGCCTACAATAATTCAGTAATTCAATAATGTGTGTGTGTGCATACAGAGAGAGAACTATGAGAGGGAGTGAAAACAGCATGAGAAGTATTCCAGAAAAAAAATGAATTACCTAAATTCAAATTTTAATCTTGATGAAACATTAGATAAACTCAAATGAAGTCATGAGATACTCTACAAAACAATTTGCCTGTAATCCTTAAAGATGTCAGTATTATAAAAGATGACCAGAAGAAGGGGGGAGAATTTGCCAAACATTAACAACTGTTGAGTTTACCAGGGTGAAGTACCTATCAAGTTCTTTTGCTATTCACATGACTCATGAAAATTTGAAATTATTTCAAAATAAATTAAAAATTAGTTATTTAAGTGATCATATGGAAGCAACAGAAATGCCACAATTCTTAAATTTTTTTGTCTTATGATGTAGAAATTCTTGTTTTAGAGATGTTTTTATTATACTTTGTAATTTTATTGGCCTCAGCCTGCCTATGTGCTCTACTGTACACTTCAATGACTCATTTTTCTAACAACTGAAGTGATAACATAAAATACCTCTCCAAGTCAAATCAGCCAAGATTCATTTTAAAATATCAGTGGCACTCAGAGAATATTGATAAAGTAGGTTTTTTTTTCTATAAAGACAGTACATTCTTACCATCTCTATACTCATTTTCCTCCAAGCCTAATGAAGTGATTTATCCTTTCCTCGTTTCTTTTTCCTCCCTTTGCTTCCCTTCCCTTCTGTTCCCTTCCTTTTGGTTAAGAATTTCTTATATCCTTACAGGAACTTTTAATTTTTCTCCAGAATATAATACCAGGATATCAGAATTGTCTTCCAATAATTTTGCTCATAAATGAAAGTCAGCATAGAAAATAATATCCTTCCAGACTATGCACCATAAGTAAGGGAGTCAATGCCTATACAAAAGGACCAGTTGCACATAAAGGATATGTTTCTGGAAAAGGGTGTCAAGGCAGAGAAAACTCTAATTTGGGTAAGGAGAACAGAAAAATATATTGACTTTAGATAAAAAAGAAGAGTACAGATGGTTCTGTGATGAGAAAAACAAATTTTTTTTTTCTGAGTTGCTGCCTAAGCATTTTATAGTATGATAACCCTGCTTGTATCCAGAGTATGGACATTTGGGTAAGGATTTGAAAGAGGATCCCTGCCGTAAATTCCTGCTTTGCCTTTCCCAGGGCACTTAAAATAACCAGATTTAAGGCCATAAAACCCACCACTCAGTTCACATTATGTAATAGGTGATTGCTGCCCCACTCTTTATCCCTTGCTCGCTGGTGACCTGGAATGGAGGACTTCTCATCCCGTAGCTTATTGTGCCCCACCTCCCAGCGCCTGTCCCTTTCAGCAATCTCTTAAGTAACCAAAGGAAGTGACTTTACTTCTTTTGTGTGGGTATTTTGAAACTGCACCCTTAATCAAAACAACTCTGTGGTTTCACTTACCCAAAGAGGGAGCTCAGAGGCTGAGGGAAGCTTGTACCTTCTCATTTAGTAGGTTCATAATCTGCATACTCTTAAGTTAATAAAACAGCTATGGGCTCCCCAACACACCTTCTTATGAGAAGTGAAAAGAGACAGTGAAGTTCCTGGGTTGACCAGGTACCCTTATGATGGGCTGGAGAGGGAAATGTGGAATTTAGGTTTAGGATAGCTAGAGAGATTTCTACTCATCAAGTGTGGAGGAAAAGAAAAGAAAGAATTTCCACTCACACATTGCCTCCTCACCTACACCCCCTTCTCTCCTAGTTTTATATATGTATATGCATATATATGTGTGTAAGGATGTATGTTTGTAAATATATGAATATATTTATATAGACATATAACATAGATAAAAGAATATGTATAGTCTGGCACTTGGAACTCTTCATCTTTTTAAGTGATCTTTCTAGCCTAATGTGGGTGGGAGTCTGCAGCAGGGTAGGAAGACAGAGGCAATACTTTATTTTTTATACTGAATTTTTTTTCCATTATAGCTGGTTTACAATGTTCTGTCAATATTCTACTGTATAGCAAGGGGACCCAGTCGCACATACATGTATACGTTCTTTTTTCCTCACATTATCATGCTCCATCATAAGTAACTAGATATACTTCTCAGTGCTACACAGCAGAATCTCATTGCTTATCCATTCCAAAGGCAATAGTCTGCACCTATTAACACGAAATTCCCAATCCATCACACTCCCTAGCCCTCCCTCTTGTCAACCACAAGTCTATTTTCCAAATCCATGGTTTTCTTTTCTGTGGAAAGGTTCATTTGTGCCATATATTAGATTCCAGACATAAGTGATATCATATGGTATTTGTCTTTCTCTTTCTGACTTTCTTCACTCAGGATGAGAGACTCTAGGTCCATCCATGTTGCTGCAAATGGCATTATTTTGTTCTTTTTTATGGCTGAGTAGTATTCCATTGTGTATGTATACCACATCTTCCTAATCCAATCATCTGTCGATGGACATTTTGGTTGTTTCCATGTCTTGGCTATTGTGAATAGTGCTGCAGTGAACATGCAGATGCATGGGTCTTTTTCAAGGTAAGTTTTTTTCTGGATATATGCCCAAGAGTGGCATTGCTGGGTCATATGGTAGTTCTATGTATAGTTTTCTAAGTTACTTCCATACTGTTCTCCATAGTGGCTGTACCAGTTTACATTCCCACCAACAGTGTAGGAGGGTTCCCTTTTCTCCACACCCTCCCCAGCATTTGTTGTTTGTGGACTTATTATTGATGGCCATTCTGACTCTTATAAGGTAGTGCCTCATAGTAGTTTTGATTTGCATTTCTCTAATAACCAGTGATGTTGAGCATTTCATCATGTGCTTGTTGGCCATCTGTACATCTTCCTTGGAGAAATGTCTCTTCAGGTCTTTTGTCCATGTTTCAATTGGGTTGTTGGCTTTTTGCTGTTGAGTTGTAGAAGATTTTTATATATTTTAGAGATTAGGACCTTGTCAGTTGCATCTTTTGAAATTATTTTCTCTCCCATTCTGTAAGTTGTCTTTTTTTTTATGGTTTTCTTTGTTATGCAAATGCTCGTCAGTTTGATTACGTCCCATTGTTTTATTTTGCTTGTATTTCTGTTGCTTTGGGAGACTGACCTGAAAAAACTTTTGGGAGGTTGATGTCAGAGAATGTTTTGCCTATGTTCTCTTCTAGGAGTTTGATGGTGTCTTTCTTGTCTTACATTTAAGTCTTTAAGACATTTTGAGTTTATTTTCATTCATGGTGTGAGGCTGTGTTCTAGTTTCATTGATTTGCATGCTGCTGTCCAGGTTCCCAGCAATACTTACTGAAAAGACTGTCTTTTTCCCACTTTATATTCCTACTTCCTTTGTCGAAGATTAATTGACCATAGGTGTCTGGGTTTATTTCTGCATTCTCTATTTTGTTCCATTGGTCTGTCTGTTTGTTTTGGTACCAGTGTCACACTGTATTGATGAATGTGGCTTTGTAATATTGCCTCAAGTCTGGGAGAGTTATGCCTCCTGCTTGGTTTTTGTTTTTCAGGATCGCTTTGGCAATTCTGGGTCTTTTGTGGTTCCATATACATTTTTGGATTGTATGTTCTAGTTCTGTGAAAATGTCATGGGGAATTTGATAGGGATTGCATTGAATCTGTAGATTGCTTTGGGTAGTATGGTCATTTTTACAATATTAATTTTTCCAATCCAGTAGCATGGAATATCTTTCCACAAATCCTCTTTAATTTCCTTAGTTAATGTTTTACACTTCTCAGAATTAAGTAATTCACCTCCATGGTCAGGATTATTCCCAGGTATTTGATTTTTGGGGGGTTCAATTTTAAAAGGTAATATTTCTGTATTCCTTTTCTAATTCTTCATTTTTAGTATACAGAAATGTGACTGATTTCTGTACGTTAATCTTATATCCTGCTACTTTGCTGAATTTATTGATCAGTTTGAGGAGTTTTTGGTTTAGTCCTTAGGGTTTTCTATATATAGTATCATGTCATCTGCATACAGTGACAGTTTTACCTCTTCTCTTCCTATTTGGATATGATTTATTTCTTTTGTTTTTCTGGTTGCTGTGGTAGGACTTCCAGTACTATGTTGAATAACAGTGCTGAGAGTGGGCATCCTTGTCTTGTTCCAGATTTTAGTGGGAAGGCTTTCAGCTTCTCTCCATTGTGTATTATATTTGCTGTGGGTTGGTCATAAATGGCTTTTATTGTGTTAAGGTATGTTCCCTCTATATACACTTTGGTAAGAGGTTTTATCATGAATGGGTGTTGGACTTTGTCAAATGCTTTCTCTGCATCTATTGAGATGATCATGTGGTTTTTGACTTTTCTTTTGTTAATGTGGTGTATGATGTTGATTGATTTGCATATATTGAACCATCCTTGTGAACCTGGGATGAATCCCACTTGGTTGTGGTATATGACCTTTTTTATATGTTGTTGGATTTTTTGGTTGGCCAAAATTTTGTTGAGAATTTTTGCATTTGTATTCATCAAAAATATTGGCCTATAGTTTTCTTTTTTGGTGGTATTTTTGTCTGGTTTTGGTATTAGGGTGATGGTGGAATCATAGAATGTCATGGGTTGTGTTCCTTCTCCTTAAAACTTTTCAAAAAATTTGAGGAGAATAGGTATACATTCCTCTCTATACGTTTGGTAGAATTTTCCTGTGAAGCCATCTGGTCCTGGACTTTTCATTTCTAGTAATTGGTCTGTTCAGTTGATCTGCTTCTTCTTGATTCAGTTTTGGCAGTCTGTAAGTCTCTAGAAAGTTATCCATTTCTTCTAGGTTGTCAAATTTGTTGGCATTCAACTGTTCATAGTATTCTCTCATTTTTTTTTTATATTTCTGAAGTATCTGTTGTGGTTTTTCCTTTTTCATTTCTTATTTTGTTTATTTGGGTTTTTTTTCTCTCCTCTCTTGGCGAGTCTAGCCAGAGGTTTGCCAATTTTGTTTACCTTTTCAAAAACCCTGCTCTTGGTTTTATTTTCTATTATTTTTTGAATATGTATTTTATTGATTTCCTCTGGGATCTTTATGATTTCCTTCCTTCTGATGACTCTAGGTTTTGTTTGTTCTTCTTTTTCTAATTCATTTAGGTGGTAGGTTAAGCTGTCAATTTGACATTTTTTTTTTCTTTTTTGAGGAAGGCCTGTATTGCTATGAATTTCCCTCTGATCACTGCTTTTTCGGGATCCCACAGATTTTGAGTGTCTGTGTATTTATTTTCATTTGTCTCTAGGTATTTTTTAATTTCCTTCTTGATTTCCTCATTGAACCATGGTTTTTTAGTAGCATGTTGTATAGTCTCCATGTAGCTAGTTTTTTCTCATTTCTTTTCCTGTGGTTTATTCCTAGTTTCATGCTACTGTGGTCAGAGAAGATACTTGAAATAATTTCTATGCTCTTAAATTTGTTGAGGTTAGCTTTGTGCCCCAGTATGTTATTGATCTATGAGAATGTTCCCTGTGCATTTGAGAAGAATATATATTCTGATTTTTTGAATATATTGTCCTGAAAATGTCAATTATGTCTAACTTTTCTATTGTGTCCTTTAGGAATTCTGTTGCCTTATTGATTTTCTGTCTAGAAGATCTGTCCATTAACGTGAGTAGGGTGTTAAAGTCTCCTACTATGATTGTATTCCCATCAATTTTTCCTTTTGTGTCTATTGGTATTTGTTGGAAATATCTGGGTGTTCCTCTATTAGGGGCATATATATTGACAATTTAATATCCTTTTCTTGAATGGATCCTTTAACCATTAGATAATGTCCTTCTTTGTCTTTCTTTATGGCCTTCATTTTAAAGTCTGTTTTGTCTGATATGAGTATTGCAACCCCTGCTTTCCTGTCTTGTCTTTGGCATGAAAATCTTTTCCTATCCCCTCACTTTCAATCTATATGTCCTTTGCCCTAAGGTGAGTGTCTTGTAGACAGCAGATTGTACGTTTTCGCTTTTTTTATCCAATATGCCACTCTGTGTCTTTGTTTGGAACATTCAGTCCATTGATATTTAAGGTAATTATTGATAGATATGTATTTATTGCCATTTTAAACATTGTTTTCCAGTTGATTCTATGTTTCTCCTTCCTTCTTTTCTTCTTTTGGTTGAATGATTTCCATTTATTTTATGCTTGTGTACTTTTTAGTTTTTGTGACTGTAATGTTTGGTTTTGATTTGTGGTTGCCCTGTTTTTTAAGTTTGTTACCCCATCCTTTATCTGCTTGCTTTAGCCTGATAGTCATATAGGCTCAAACACATTATTTAAAAAAATAAGTCTATATATTCTTACTTTCCTTCCCCACATTCTATAATTTTTAAGTCCTTTTTTAACATCTTCATGTTTGTCCTTTTGCTGTTCCTCTGTATTTACCATTGCTTTTACAATAGTTTTTTTTCTTTTTCTTTCTTTTATTTTTTTACTCTTTTAGATTTGTATGCTGGCTTGTTTAAGTGATTGCTTTCCATCTTATTTCTTTTTCTTTTTTTTTTTTTTTTAGAGAAGCCCTTTCAGTATTTCTTTTTGAAAGAGTGTAGTATTGCTGTACTCTATTAGTTTTTGTTTGCTGGAGAAATTCTTTATTTCCCTTTCTATTTTAAATGATATTCTTGCTTGATAGAGTATTCTAGGCTACAAATTATTCCTTTCAGACCTTTGAATATATTTTGCCACTCCCTTCTGGCATGTAGTGTTTTTGTAGAGAAATCAGCTGATAGCTCTATGGGAGTTCCATTTTAATTAATGCTTTGTTTTTCTCTTGCTCCCTTTAGAATCCTCTCTTTTTTTTTTTTAATTTTGCCATTTTTATTATACTTTTTCTTGGTGGTCCTATTTGGATTCAACTTGTTTGGGGCCCTCTGTGCTTTCTGTATCTTGATATCAGTTTCCTTAGATTTGTAAAGTTTTCAACCATAATTTCTTCAAATATATTTTCAATCCCCTTTTCTTTTTTTTTTCTTCTTTCTGGAATTCATATTATGCATAGATTGTCCCACTTTGTGTTATCTCATAGATCTCTTATATTGCCTTCATATTTTTTCATTTGTTTTTCATTCTCCTGTCCTGATTGGGTGTTTTCCATTACTCTATCTTCCAAGTCACTAATTCATTCCTCTGCAATATTCATTCTGCTCTTTAGTGCCTTTAGCTCAGTTTGCATCTCTGCAAATGAATTTTCTAATTTTTCTATGTTCTTCCTTATATTTTCTAGTTCCTTTCTATTTTTATTTTATTTTATTTTTTTATTACTCAAATGAATTTATCACATCTGTAGTTGTATAATGGTCATAACAATCCAATTTCACAGGATTTCCATCCCATAACCCAAGCACATACCCCTCCCCAAACTGTCTCCTCTGGAGACCATAAGTTTTTCAATGTCTATGAGTCAGCATCTGTTCTACAAAGAAGTTCCATCTGTCCTTTTTTCAGAATACACATGTCAGTGAAAGCATTTGATGTTGGTGTCTCATTGTATGGCTGACCTCACTTAGCATGATAATTTCTAGGTCCATCCATGCTGCTAAAAATGCTGGTATTTCATTCATTTTAATGGCTGAGTAATATTCCATTGTGTATATGCACCGTATCTTCTTGATCCACTCCTCTGTCAATGGACATTTAAGTTGTTTCCATGTCTTGGCTATTGCAAATAGTGCTGCAGTGAAGATCAGAGTGCATGTGTCTTTGCGAGTCATGGTTTTCTCTGGATAGATGCCCAGGAGTGGGATTGCTGGATTAAATGGTAGTTCTATTTTTAGTTTTCTGAGGATCTAAACAGACAGTTCTCCAAAGAAGACATATGGATGGCCAAAAAACACATGAAAAGCTGTTCAACATCACTCATTATTAGAGAAATGCAAATCAAAACCACTATGAGGTACCACCTTACACGAGCCAGAATGACCATCATCAAAAAGTCTGCAAACAATAAGTGCTGGAGAGGGTGTGGAGAAAAAGGAACCCTATTACATTGTTGGTGGGATTGTAAATTGTTGCAACCACTGTGGAAAACAGTATGGAGATTCCTCTAGTTCCTTTCTAAAGGAATCTGCATTACTGTACATATCCTTTCTTAATTCCTTGATATTCAGCCTTAATTCAATCAGTATTTTCACTATCTCCTTTTTGAACTCAGTATCTGTCAGACTGCAGAGTTTTATTTCATTTTTTGCCGCTTCATGTGAATTCTGTTCCTTTAACTGGGAATGGTTTCTGACTTCTTCATCTTGCTTATGTTTTTCTTTTTCTGTGTGTTTAGTGAAGCCAAACTGTGGTCTTAGAGGGCTACTTCTATGTAAGAAGCCCCTTCTAAGCAAATATCCCCCTTTGTATTTTGTGGGGGTTACTATTTATTTTTGATGTTGAAGTTTGCATATTTGCTATATCTTTCTTCACTGTGAGCAGGCTGTTATCCCCAGGGTGCTGAGTGTGTTTCCAGTGAGAATGAGGCAATGGATAGGGCTAGCAGTCAATGCCTGATTTCTGGGCTCTTAACAGCAGCAAGGACCTGCAGGAAGATGGCACAGGGGACTGGTGCCACAAGTGGTGCCTGACTTAGTCCCCATAGGAGGTGCTGCACCAGCTGCTCCTAGTTATAGGTTCCTGGGAAGGGACAGTGATCAAGTATCTGGGCAGTGCCCAGAGCATTTGGCAGTGGCAGCAGCAGGGAAGGTGTGCTCCCAGGGGAGCAAGAGCAACAACACATGGTATTCTGTCACAGTGTCCTCCTCTGTGGTGCCCTCTGAGGTGGTTGGGCTCCAGGTGGTTCTTGTTCAGGGATCACCAGTGGTGGTGGGCCACACTCACCTCTGGAGTCAGAGATAACTGTGGTGGTTTTCTCCCGCCACCTGCAGACCATGTAAGAAGCACCCCATCCTGCTCCTACTAGTTGTAGGGTCTTGGGAAGGGACAGTGATCAAGCATCTGGGCACTGCCCAGAGCATTTGACAGTGGCAGCTTCAGGGCAGGTATTTTCCCATGGGGGTAAGAACAATAACATGTGGTACTTTTTTGTAGTGTCCTCTTTTTTTTTTTTGGCCAACCCCTGAGGTGCCTGGGGCCACAGGTGGAGCCCACTCACAGGCCCCCAGTGGTGGCAGGCCACGCCTCACTCTGGCCTTGGAGACAACCTCCACTGTCTGTCCCTGCCACCTGTAGATCATGTAATGTCACACTCAGCCCCCTGCTGCCCTTAGCCCACACAAGTGGTGCCTGGCCACCCGTAGCCTGCACAAGAAGTGCCCAGTTTCTCATAGTTGAGCAAGTGGTGTCTCACCACACGTAGCCTGTAACAGAGGTGCCCTGGCCTCTGAGAGCCTACACACACATGCATGGTCAGGTAGATTCTTATGGTGGTCCACCCCTCATCTTCTTGCCCTCCCCCAAAATGATGCCTTGCTTCTCTTGTGGGCACCTACCTTCTTCCTGGTTCCCTCTGCCATGGCATTCCACTCCCCATCCCATAGCACTCTGCTCCTTAGCCCCTTAGGCTGTCCCCACACAGCCAAACCTGGTCCTCTCCTAGGACTGGCTTCCAGAGCTTAAATCTCAGGACCCTGCCCCCACCTGAGCATCTCAAGCTGTGGCATCCAGGGCAGTGGTGCAGATGATCTGTGTGGTTCTCACTTTACTTAGCCCTCCTCAGTCCAGCTGCTGCACTTTTCTTGGTGACTTTGAGGTCACTCCATCTTGGCTTATCTCCCAGCTGGTTAGGTGGCTTCCCAGGATCTTGGTTCTTTTTCTCTTTCACAGCTCCCTCTCAAGAATGCTAGTACCATCCTGACTCATTTTCTCTCTCTCTTTTTTCTTTGTTCTACCCAATTATGTTAAGAGTTTATTGCCCTTTTTGAAGGTTTAAGTTCTTCTACCAGAGTTCAGTAGATGTTCTGTCTCAGTCATTTTATATGTAGATTTTTTTTTTATGTATTTGTGGGAGAAGGTGAGCAAGACATCTTACTCCTCTGCCATTTTGATCCACTTCTGCAATAATTATTTATTATACTGGATTACATTTTGGTAGTAGTTTTTAGTTCAGATTAGTTTGTGACATTTATCCATTTACACTTATATTTTTATCCCATAAAAGTAAATTACTTCTTGATATCTTAGCTAAGTCATTTCATAAGTTAAGGATGCCTCTAATATGCTAATAATGTGTATTGTGGTATGAATGCTGAAGCCAATTCATAGACAATTAAAAATGATCAGGTCAAAAACTAGTGATCAGAATTTCATTTGAAAGATTGAAATTGTATTTAGACAATGAAATCCTATTATTCAACAATTGATGATGTACGTATACTGGCCAGATTTGTCTGGTATTGATAGTCAGATTTGTCTCCCTGTGGAGAATGTATGTCATTTTTATTTTTAACTTTGTTATAATGGTGTAAAAATTTATATACTTCACTCTGAATGTAGTACTGTACACTGATTTTCACTATTCATTTTGTAATTTTTCCTGAGCCACTTTCCTCAGTTCTTCCCAAACTCATTCAGTGTGTGGGCTCCATGATGCAGTGATTTTCCCTTATTTAGCATTATATTTCCAGGACCAACCTCTGCACAAGGGAAGCGTTCTTTTGTTTTGTTTTGTTTTGTTTTGTTTTTGCTTTTTAGTGCCGCATCCATGGCATACGGAAGTTCCCAGGCTAGGGGTCTAATTGAAGTTACTGCTGCTGGCCTATTCCACAGCAATACCAGATCTGAGCCACATCTGTGACCTATACCACAGCTCAGGGCAATACTGAATCCTTAATCCACTGAGAAAGGCCGGGGATCAAACCCGCAACTCATGGATCCTAGTCAGGTTTGTTACCTCTAAGCCACATTGGGAACCCCCCAAATTAGATATTTTTAATGAAATAAATGAATAGGTAGATAATTGGATATTTTTACATCCCAATAACCTGGCTAATTTTGTGATAAAATATCAGAAAACAATATTCTGTGGGAAATAATAGAAAAAAATTAGATTTACCATAAAAGTTAGAGTTATGCATTTATCATATAGGGGTTGTCTTCTCTGTGTAAACATTTGCACAGCACAATGTAGAATGTTGGTCGGATATTTTTCTTAAATATACCTATAGAATTTATGATATGAGGCATATTAACATTATGATATCTTCTATACACATTTAAGTCAAATTTAAAGGTATCATAGATCATGGTGTAAAGGTGAGGAAAGTAAAAAAAAAAAAGTTAAATGTTCTTTATAACACTCGTGGATTGAAATTTTTGCCTTTCTCCCCCAGACAAATGATTTTCTATGAATTACTGCCATTTCTTCAGCTGCTGAAAATAAAGGCAATGACCAGTTTGGGAACTATGCATGGACTAAATTTAGAAATTATTGCTTGTTACATTCTCTGACATCAGAATTCTTCTGAAATATTTCTCTTACATTGTCCTATGCCAACTGGTCTGAGTTTGTGTGATATATTTACAAACATTACTTTGGGGTTGCATTTATAAAAGTCACTACGGAAAAATGGTGAAGAATGTGGTCTCTGGAGCCAGGTAACCTGGACTCAAACCAAGTCTCAACATGCTGAGTGACTGTGAGCAGTTTATTTGGTCTCTTTGAGGCTCATGAGTAAATAGGGATACTAATTAATCCTTTGTGCATATTAAAGTAAATTATTGCACACCAAGTACCAGAATCATGTATAGAACTTCATATGTACTTTACTAATATGAAAATTTGTTAGAATATATGGAGAATATTAGTGTGTGGAGAATTATAGTGTAGAGAGAAATATTACTATTGATATAGCATATGGTGTCCCATAGACATCAACTAGGATAAAAGTATCAATGAGTGGTCAATGGAACAATTTACAGAAAGTGCCTAGGCGGGTTTAGGGTTGTTTCATTTTACTGCCTGGTGGAAGAGTGAATCATGTTTCTAGGGTCACTGGAACAACGTTCATACCAGTAGCTGATGATCAATTTTTTTAATCTCATTTTTTAGGCAGTTTGGGGTAAACATTTTTACTTGCTATAACCTCTTAAGGTATATGACTGAAAGTTGGAGTGTACTGAATTTATTGTTATTCTACTGAGATAATATTTTTTCTTGAGTATCTAGGATTAAAGAATGATACAAAACCTCACAAAACAAACTTAAATTAGCATTGCACCCCAGACAACATCATTGGACAAATTACCTCATCACTGCACCTCTATTTCTATTATTTTTCCAGATGAAATGTTGAGCTTTGGTCACTCCCAGATGCATTGTGTAGGCTGTGGTCTACTTTTACTCCCATCATTTTCTATTTGATATTTTCAATTCCTTTTCTCTCTGATATTATTAGAATGAAAACCACAACCTAAGCCTTAGAGCTTTATACATGTAACTAAAAGAAGAGCTTTTGCAAAGACCAGAGACATCTACAATGAAAAGTTAACATTTTGATCAACAAAAAGTGAGTGTCATGATGAGAGAAAAAAAAAGTCAGAATTTAAAAAAAAAATCTTATACCACAAATGTGTATAAAATAATGGAATATGATACTTGATATTTGCAAGATCGTAGAGAAAATGTTTTCAAGTTTCTATATGGTTAGGGCTTTCTGAACAAAACTAAAACAGAAACTTGGGACCTAAATTAAAGGACAACACTTTACTTGGAAAATGACTGAATGGATAGTAAAGGATTTTACTTTATGAAATTGTATTTTTAAAATGTCAAAGGGGGATAAAATCCAGAAACTTTCCAAAGGTTGAAACATTGAATTACTTGTCTTCTCTTTCCCTAGAGAAATTACTTACCTTCCCACAGTCCTTCCTCTTTTCTTTTCCCCCAAGGACTATTTGTTTTCATCAAGGAGATTGAGTTACCCTTCCTCCTGTGAAAGGAAAGGGAGACAGTGCATCTATAAACTCACAGATGCATATTTTTAGGGTTCCTCCCTTTTACTTCAGACCATTTTATATACCTAACATATCCCTGTCCATCTAGCTCTCTTTGCATTGGCCCAGAAAGGAGAAAGATTGGAAGAAAATGAATCTATGTGGTTATAAATCTTGTGTTTATCTTTAGGACAATATTAGTATATAGAGATATTAAAAATGATCAATATCAATGGCATGGAAATAAGAAAAGATGAAATCCTTTATTTACAATTATTTCTTATAAATCATTAATAACAGCAGAGCTGTTTTCATTGTTATCTATTATGTTGACCTATTTATTTTAATTGTTGAATATGTCTCCTAATGGGAATAAAACATGGGAACAAGTTGGGTGGAAGCAGCTGAAGATAAATATTTATTACTTAGCATGTGTTAGATATTGTTTTGAGGAAGGATTAATTTTACCCTTTTCTTTGGTAGAAGAAAGGAAGTTCTACACTCATAACTTATCTACCTCTGGGTAATATAAATTTTGAAAGTCTGTTAAATGACTAGACCATTTATTTCTGTACTTCCTGTCTACAAAATTTTCCTCAGCTTTGATCATAAAGAACTCTTCTTTTAGTAATGCTATGCTTTCAATGTTGTGTCTAACTTGATTTTTTTTTTTCATCTCCTGGTCTTATATCACCCTTAAGTATAAGAAATTTAGGGGAACTAAAGGGAATAATCTGCCTGATTCTCTTTCATTCATGTAATTTCTCCTGCTCCTATAAAATAGAACAGAACAGGAAGTTATCACCCTATTCCAACACCCATGTAAAGCATGATTATGAAAGACATTCATTCTGCTAAGCTTGTCTCTATTTATTGTGATCAATTCAGACAGCTTTCAGAGACAGACAATAGATGTTAGATCCCATGTAATAAATGGAAAATCTTTGTCACATGAGGATTTACCTTTCAATAGGGATCTTCTAACAAGGATTCAATTGTGATTGTTATTTTTTTTTTCCTTATTCATAGCTGATGAGTCTAAATTGTAAACATTGTCTCTTCAGCTAAGGTAAAACAAACTCATTGACATTTTCAGTTTATTGAAGTTTTTTAAAATATTCAAAATATAAGTAGTTATTAGCAACTTTTAAAAGCTAGAGGATTTCTTGATTTATATATGGACATGGGGTTTATACATAAGGGAAAAGATAGAAAGAAGATAGCTGAAAATAAGAAAAAATCTGAAAATAAAGGGATAGGCAAATAGAGGGTAGAAAATAGGAAAGAAAAGCAATGGAAAACTGTAATATGTATTCAAGTGTCACAGAAATATATTATTTCATCAAAGTGCATTCATTTGAACAATGATACTGTTCATTTAGTTTTGTTTGTTTAATCATGTTTTCAGAGAAATAATATTCAAATTAAAGTATATTTGACTGTTACATACTGATACAGAAGTAGAACTTTGGTGGTAACCAATGAAGATTGTTTTGTTATTATGTATTAAGAATTTACCATGTTGCAGACACACTGGTTCTTTATATTAAATTGTTTATCTTACCAATAATCTCCAGGTGCATTCTGTTTTATCTTCCACTTTTGAGATAAAAACCAAGGCTTAGAATCTTAAAACTGTTTTTGAACATTGCACACCTGATAAAAACAACAGATTTGAACCCATGTTGTCTCTTTTCAGAACCTGAGCTTCTAAACCCTAGGAAACAGGATTTTTACAGAGTTATTTTTTTCTAGCAGACATAACATCACATTAAAGTGGAGTTTTCCACAGAAACCCAAGGATAAAGTGAATTTTGATGACACTATCATTGTATGCAAAAAAGATCATAGGTACCTAATGCTGTCATTTTTAAATCTCCTCTTCCATATCAAGCACATAGACTGTGGGGACATTGGTGGAATTTGTTTTGTTCTATTTTTAAATTGGAGTTTTAGTGAGAGCTAAATTTTGCCCTAGGTATGAGTTTGTTTCCTCCTATACTCAGTTCAAGAGACAGAATCTTTATGGAGACTGTGTTTCAGAATTGTCCTCCTCAGTTTAAGACTGGTGTTTCATTCATGCCTGAAAACACAACACAGGCAGGAAAATTTGCATATTCAAGAGTTTTATGGGCCAAGAGTGCATGACTATATCCTGAGGAGAAATTGTGGATTCTACATACTAGGGAGGTTGTGTGGACCACCCTCACTTGCTTTCTAATAGTGCAGCATAGGGGGCAAATGGACCTTTCCAAACTCTAGATGCTTAGTGCCCAAGGTAAGAGTGAGTGGGAGTGATCAGCTACAATAAACAATGGAACTGCAAATGAGAGTTCACAGAAAAAGACAAACTCACAGATAAATTCTGTTATTTAGCTAACTTACAGAGATTATGACATTGTACCACTACAGTTTTAAACAAGTTGGAACCTTTCTGCTCACCTCCCTCTCCTGTTCCTCTCTGCCTCCCCTCATGAAATTTTAACCTCCTGGGCACCTGTTTGTTCCAGAGGGATATAAAATAGAAGATGGCAAGCTAAGGAATGAGCATAGCTGTGGAACGTAGAAAGAGAAAAATAATCCACTTTTACTCAACTTCACTCCACTGTATCCAGTAAGGCTTCTCAAGTCTGGCTAGAGGGAGTGGGAAAGTTTTGTCTTGAACTGAAGTTTAAAATATTTGCTATTTTACGATAATATACATAATCATTATTTTTAATAGACTGCATTTTTAGAGTAGTTTTAGGTTCATAGCTAAACTGAGCAGAGAACATAGACTTCCCAAAATCTTTCTACCTTCGCACACCTAATACCTCCTCCACTATCAATGTCCCACACTAGAATGGTACATTTATTACAATTGATGGACTTCCCCTGACACATTATTATCACCCAGAGTCCATAATTTACATTAGTGTTCACTCGTGGTGTTATACATGCTATGAGTTTTGACAAAAGTATAATGACATATATCCACCATTAAAGTATTGTAAAGAATAGTTCACCGCCGTAAAAATCCTCTGTGCTATTCACCTCTCCCCCTTTATAACCCTTGGCAACCACTGATCTTTTTATTGTCTCCATAGTTTTGCCTTTCTTCAGAATGTCACATAACTGGAATCATACAGAAGGCATCCTTTTTAGACTGGCTTCTTTCACTTAGTGACATGCATTTAAGGTTCTTTTATGTCTTTTCATGGCTTGATAACTCATTTTACTTTAATGCTGAATAATAATGTGGTCTACATGTACCACAGATTATTTTCTATTCACCTAATGAAGGAGATCATGGTTGTTTCCAATATTGGGCAATTATGAATTAAACTTCTATAAACATCCAACATATAAACCAGCATTCCTTGGTTTATGTCTGAATACAAGCTTTCAGTTCATTTGGTTACATACCAGCAAGCATGGTGCTGGATCCTGGGGAAAGAGCACACTTAGAGTTTTTTAAGCAAATTGTCAAATTATTTTCTAAAGTGGCTGTGCCATTTTGTATTCTCACCAGCAATGAATGAGAGTTACAGGTTTTCCTACCTCCTCATCAGAATTTGGTAATGTCAGTGTTGTGGAGACCTATTCATTTTTTTTGTCTTTTTTTTTTTGCCTTTTCTAGGGCCGCTCTCGTGGCATATGGAGGTTCCCAGGCTAGGGGTCGAATCCGATCTGTAGCCACCGGCCTATGCCAGAGTCACAGCAACGCAGGATCCGAGCTGAGTCTGCAACCTACACCACAGCTCACGGCAACACCGGGTCCCCAACCCACTGAGCAAGGCCAGGGATCGAACCCACAACCTCATGGTTCCTAGTCGGATTCATTAACCACTGTGCCATGGTGGGAACTCCAATCAGAGGATATTTTATCACAAGGAAATGATTAGAAATTCAGGAGTCTTCCCCAAAATCTCATCTATAAGTATACAAGAATTAGTCCCACAAATTTATTAAGAAGGAGAAATAATAATAGTTCCTGAATATTATGGTGATGCTTATATATTTTATTACAAAATTAATGTCACTAGTACATGTTAATCCATATATGTTTTAATAGAGACTTGCTGGCTGAATTCAGCTTGTCGTTTAATGGATTTAGGGACACCTAAAAGTATTCACCTAAGGTGATCTTAAGAACATTTATTAGTTCTATTCTTTGATTTCACATTACTAAGTACCTTACCTAGAGTGTTATGGCAGGCATTGAGCTAAACCTGGGGGTACATATATAATCAAAACATGGTTTTTTCCCTTAAATAACATAGTAGTCAATGTTGTTGTGGTTAAATGTGACAGGAACACCATTCATACTACTTAAACATGAATGGGAATTTATTGTTCCAATAACTGAGGAGTTGTCCAGTAGCAAAACTAACTTTAAGACTTCTGGAATATTTATATGCTTTCTCTGTTTCTTTCTCTTTGTCTTATTGTCTCTTGCCTTCAGAATGTATCATTTCTTTGTTTATCATCCTAATTACTTTTTACCTTGCTACAGATAAATTCTGTCAAGATGGTAAAGATGAGAGCAATGCTGTAGAATATTCTGGAAATACAGCATTCCTATTCACAATCCCAGAGAAAAGAGTTTTTCTCTCTCTTATCATGCCCTTAAAAATATGATTGGCTTTTTGGAGTGATATGTTCTTATGTATTATTTTTGTGTGGATTATTATGCCTTGAGTTAAAAGTTGGGATTACACTTAAAGAGTGCAATGACTGTGCTTGTTCAGAAAATTGAAAGCACTCACAAGACTCACAAAGTGTACTTATATAATGGTTTAATAATGATAGGAGTATAGTATATTAGTAGAAAGGAAGCACAGGCAAGAATTGTGGGCCCAAAGATTTCTAGGTATAGCTACCCAGGACCCTTTGTTGAACCTAATGTGCTTTATCTATGGATTTTGTACCACCAAGATATGTGCAAGGAATCTTGGTTTAAAGAGACATGGAAAAAACTATCCAGTGGGGTCATTTATGCCCCACCTATCAGGGAGATAAGCCAGACTGTGAAGCCAAGCCATTGAAATGGGAATAAGCTACCAGTTTACACAACCTCAAATAATGTTAAAAGAAAAAAAAATCCTGATTCTCACTGTCACTAGGGGAGTTCTGAACTTTAAACAGCAGATTATAGATTTTTACCTAACTCCATTATTCCTATCTTGACTAAGGGTCAGAACTAGACTTCTAGATGTCCCAAAAGGTAAGCATAGAACTCTCCCAATTCAACTTATCTCACACAAATTGGGTGTTATAAGGTATAAGGAGGCTATCTTATGGGAGGAAATCTGAACAACTTATTACACTATTGGGAAAGATGTCTAACCTTGTTCTGGGGGAGAAATGACAAGAGAAAAATGTCAGACTTATGAAAAGCACTTGTCATTCTTAGTATGCCACCAGAAAAAGTTCAAGATAGAATTGAATTCGAGAAAAGAAAGATGGTTTATCCTTTGTTGTAGTCTAGAATGATTCTCTTTGCTTTGCTTCACAGGAGGCTGAATTGTGAGTAGTTGGATTTGTCTGTTTAAAAGGCTCTATGTAGTCCAGTTTTTATATGTATAGATTGGCATATGAATATTTATGCATTGTGACTTGGCGATAGCAGTGAGAGGTTAAATGATAGATGGGCTGAATCATCATTCTGAAGGATCATTCTGCTCCCTTTTCTAATATGCATGGTACATGATCAGGACCCAGAAGTCCTAATTTTCCCAATACAATAACATGGAGGTGCAAAAACTAGAATGAATGCAGAGGTCTGTGGTTAGAAAGAAGAGTCTGACCATTTGCCATCTTGATAAAGAGTATCACAAATTTGAAAAACTCATGATTTGCTTATAATCAAAGTCATGCAAAGATGTTATTCAAAAGGGTACCAGAGCTATTAAACTAAATATTTAAGAGGAGAACTGTTTAAACCAAGAAAGTCTGAAAAAGTGCTATTTAGCAAGTATAGTTTTCCCCCGCTTTGAACAATGAGGTGAAATTCTCCCTTACTAAAATAACTGTGTTTTATGTTAAATTATCATGTCCTCAGTTATTTATGAAACTAAGTTCTCACTTTTGAAAGAGATAAATTTCCTTACAAGCATATTACTTCCTATGATTACTTTTAACATGTTATGTCACTTTGATTGAATAGACAACCAAGTACTCTTTCTTGATAACCCATAATCCTATCTGTAGTAGATTGAATATAGTCTCCAAAAGTTCATGTCCTCCTGAAGCCTTAGAATGTGAACTTACTTGGAAAGAGCATCTTAGCAGATATAATTCATTAAGAGGAGATACCGGATTGGGATGGACCCTTAATACAATTACTTGTAACCTTAGAAAAGAAGAGAAGACATTCAGAATCATCCAGGAAGTAGGTCATGTGAATAAGGAGCCAGAGATAGGAATGACTTATCCACAAGCTAAGAAATGCCATAGGTTACAGAGAGCCATCAGAATATAGGAGACAAGGAAGTATTCTTCAGTAGAAGCCTTCAGAGATAGAATGGCCCTATAGACACCTCATTCCAGGAATGGCTGAGAAACACCCTATACTTCTGTGTTCTGAGAAAATGCAAATTGCAAAGGAGTCCCTGTATAGTCTAATAACTCACCACCTGAACCCTGTCTTCACCCTTCCTCATGACTCATAAACTACCTGTCTATACTTCCTCATTTTACTTGCCTCTATAAAATCTCAGGTTCCTTTCCTTCTCTTTGAAATATTCTCATTAATGAAAGCCTCTCTAGTGTAATAACCTGAATAAAATAATTTACTTAAATGCCAGCATATTTTTATTTTTCATAGCCTTGCCTAAGAAACATTTTGGTATAAAAGTGTCAGAGTATAGAATCTGAATTTCTTTAAAAAAAATGAGAAAAAGAACAGAGGAAGTTGCAAAAGACTTCCTGAACTCAGATAGTGAGCAATTTATTTTTTTTTATTTCAGAAAGGCTCTGTACTTATCTCTCCATGAAACAAAATAATATTATAGGAAAAAAAAATGCTTGCATTAAAATCCAGCAGCTTGTCCCAGGTTGCTATGCAGACTATTGTGAAATTACCCTGAATGCTATTGGGTAATATATAGCAGAGACAAGAAAATGGGTTTAGATTATCTTTCAAGTTTCTTATGAGACACAAAAGCACAGGTGCCTGGTCACAAAGGCTCCAATGGATCATTAATATCAATAATAAATATGTATTTGATTTGGAGGAAAAATATGTATTTTCTATACTTTAAATGTTGTCTAAAGAAATGTACTTGATAAAAACTCATCTTACTAAATTCTTGAATAGTTTCAAGAATTTTGAGAGATGAAAAAGAAATGAGTTGATGTGAATGATTAAATAATTTTAGCAGAAATTTAGCAAATGGAATGAAATAATCGAAACAACTATAATTTTATAACATATTAGTTCAGTCATTGGTTTTTGTAATGCATTTTATTAGTGAACTGTTTGGGTCCTAGAGAAAGAGTTTAAATTTTATCAAAATGACAAAATTAAAGGAAGTGTGTTAAAATTGTCGCAAAAAAAATACAACCTGAAAGTTGAGAGTTAAGTTTTATTTGGGGAAAAATTAGGACTTAAAGCCCTGGAGACAGCATCTCAGGTAGCCCAGAGAAATTTCTCTGAGGAGGTGGGGGGGATGCTAGGATATAAGAGTTTTTGCAATGAAGAGGATGTAGCAGGAACAAAAGGTAAGGAGTTTTACAGAAGATTTACAGAAAACCAGTTTCTATGGGAGAAAGTAAACGTCTGGGCTTACTGGAATCATTCCTTTGATGATGTAGGCCAGTCTTTGTTTCTCTCCTGAGTTCCCTCAAGGCTCACTGGCCCACGCTTGGGAATGGATGTTCTCACAGATGATGTCTTTTTTTTGGTCCACTACCTGCCAACCTATCAGATATACTGCCTCCTTTCAAATATATCTGAATTACTGCCTCTAAAAGGAAAGGGGAAATATCCAGGTATATCACAAAGGTGAAGGGTGAAGTGCATGCAGCCATGCACACATTTTACAGAAGTTTGCTCCTGGTCTTGTGAAGGTTGCTACTAGTCACAGACTTCAGTCATCTCTGATAGATTTTAGCATTTTTCTAGATATGTGAGATGCAAAAATTGGGCTCATAAAAATCTTCTCCCCAAAATATTTAACTATCTGAAGACCTGCTCCTCCTGTTCTCTAAGAGCAGAATGCCTCACTCCTGGTCTCCAGGCTGAGATTTACTCAGGGGGTGCTGTGTGTTGGAAGCTGCAGTAGAGGCTGATGGCAAGTGCCAAACTTCAGTTCACAAAATCATTCATTTAACCCTGTCATGTCTTGCTTTCCTGAAAAAACAAAAGGAAGAGGCAACACTGGATTTAACTTTCTATTTTGATTTTGCATTTTAAGTTTCAAATATTGCCCCCACTGAGGTAACTTGCTGTTTTAGACAAATTGAGGTAAAATCAAATTTTCAGAGCAGAATTGTGATCTTTTCCTTACTGACTATAATTTAGCATTTCAAAAAAGTCGTATATTTCCTGTTGACTCTTGATGGAAACTGCATTGACTGGTTTCACAGTATCTGTAAACTTTGGTTAAGATAAAGAAATCTAAGTATTATGGGTAATAATACGGAGCCTAAGACAATATAGCCATGAGCAGCATTTTTTTTTTAAAGATCAACAGTAACCTGCCAGTTACTCTAAATTTGTTTAAGATAATGATCTTACTATAAAGGTATATATGCCCCTTTTAAAAACTCAGCTGCCCTAATTGGATAGTTATAGTAATAGGTTAGTTGTTTATTTGATAAAAGTTAAAACATAAAGCAGACAACTTCTGATGTTTTACACAAATGTCTTGTATCACTGGATGTCCCTTCTCATGATTCAATATTCCAATCTCCTTCCACTGAAGAGATATATATTAGGCTGGTCAAGAGCTTAAATCAAAAGCTTGCCTACTATATTTACTTGAATTCCAAGAGTTATGAATTTCAGTGTATCAAAATAAAAATAAAAGAGATGAGATCAGACTCACATAAATAAAATAACACAAATATACACTGGGATTTAGAAAGATGATTTAATTGGTATGCTAATTATCTAAGTTGGAACTTAAGCTTTCCTAATGTTACATTTTCCAGGAAATTCATATTCTTTCCTTTGTCATACCAAGGAGCAAGAAGGCACCATTTAGAAAACTTTAATTGAAAATTGGGAAGGGGAAGATACAAGGTTAGCTTCTGTATTGTTATGTCAAGCAAAACATTCATCACTTAAACCAAGTGAAGTTTCTAAATGCCAATTTGAAAACCATGAATAGTCTTCAACAAATATATTACAATCAAGAAGAGTGGGCTAAATATTTTTCACATCATTTACCAGTGATTGTTGTAAATGTACCTCCACCTTAATTAATAAAAGATGATTTCAAAATGAATAAATCACAAAGGATTTCCTTCCAGCACTTGGCCTAATGATGAATAAATGAAGACAAGAGAATTCTATTGGAACATAAAGACTTTTTTTTCTTAAAGGTGAGCTAAAGTGGCTTTTAAAAAATGCAAAGAAAATGTGTTTTTCTGAAAAGAAAAATATTCATTCACTGTATTTGATATTAAAGCTGAGAGAATCTGTAGAAATAAAGTCTCTTCCAAGACCTCTTTATTTGTAGGCATTCTGATTAACTGATTGAGAAAAGGACAATGATATTTTTCTTCCTCAGATTAAAAAAAATGTTAAAAATAAATGTAGTTAATACTTTCAACAAAGGAATCAGTCAAGCAAAATAGTCATTGTTATAGAATAGTAGGATAGCAATAATCATAGTAAGTTTTAAAACAGGGAAAGAAATAAAAAATGCAATTTACTGTTGTGTTAAAGGGGGATATTTTGTATGCTTATGAAGGAAAATGGCTCAGCCTATTTTAGGCACCTATGTATGTTTTCATGTTGAGGGCAATTATTCAGGTAAAGGGAATGTTTTAAGGGGTGGGGATATCCTTAAGTGTTATGATTAAGTGTTATGATTAAGATAATGTGAAGACAGCATTATACTTGGAATACTGAGATCGAGTTCTCATTTCTGTCTTTTAATATCTTGGTACTCTTATGTCAGTCATTCACATCTCAAAGCTTTATTTTTTTAAATAGGAGGGCATTTAAAGAAAATGTTTAGCTAAAGACCCTACTGGTGCTAATTTTTATCTTCAAAAATATCCTGTGGTATGATATCAAATAAGAGAGAAACAAAGAAAACTCTACAAATCATTAGAACCCCACACCACCTTACACAGTATCATTTAGTTATAACAGTTTTTGCATTTCAACAATTACAGGAAGGTTGTCAAAACAAAATAAAGCAAAATAAAACTTGTCTACTTTTTTAAACTTAAAGGAAAAAACGGATGAGCTAGCACAGCAGAAGTGTTTCCATTCTATTTAGCTGAGATAGTTTCTAACAGAAACAAGGAAGTGATGTGAGATGACTTGAGAGGAACTGCTGATAAAAAGCTATCATCCAGCCTATGATGGAATGTCACAAGGAAAAACACAAACTGCATCAAAGTCAGACAAACACAAACTCAATATTACAGTTAAACTTTCTACATCGTTTTTTCAAAGACTAAGAAAACATTATAAATCAGAATACTGTAAACATTTTTCACAAGGTAAGGACTGAAAAACCCTTTGAAAGTTAATTAGCTATTTCATCTTGCTCTCATTCAATGACAGCAGTTCCTCATGAAAATAAAATATTTCAGGTATTCAATTTCAAGTCTTCACTTTGTGGCTCATTGTATCTAGAAAGTAATATACTGGCACAAAATTCCAGAAGTTGTTAAGAACTTCTCAGCCTGCTAGCTGTACATGCATAATTTAAACACTCTACCTACATATGAAAACCCAAATTTATCACATAACTCTCCCTTACATGGTACATTACAAAAATTGCTTTGGGGGTAGTAGTGGAAATTCAAAAAATTATTCTTTGCTTTCTTTTACCAGTTGCCCTTCTATTCTGAAATATAATCTTTACGTATCTATTAGGTCAACTGACACAAGTTGTTGAAAACTCATAGAATAGAGTTGGTAGATACTTTTTCAATGCCTTCCACTTTTTCAACAAAATATGTAGTGTCATATAAAACCTGTTGAAATCTTTCCTAACTTGAAACTAAATTAGTACCTCTAAAGAGACAAATATAGATTCAGGCTTAGGAAGGTCTCTAATTTTTGGTATGTGCAACAAATTTAGAATAATAAGGAAAATAACGGCTTCTAATTTACTCTGTCTACCACTAATTAACTTAACAGCATTGCTATAGAAAATTTTGTTGAAATTTAAAATACAATTGATTTCTAGTCACATAAACTCTCTTATTCCATTTTCTATTTTTTATTTGTTGTCTAGTTTTCTGTTGCTTTATCTTTCCTTTAAACACTTGTCTTTGAACCCAGAGATTTCCATTAGAAATACAAATATATGATGTGTAATAATTTATGTAGCTCTTTTTTTTCCCCTATAAATTAACTCATTTGACAGCCTGCTTGATTTCCTGACTGCCTGGCTAACTTCCTGTCTCCTTGCCTTGGTGGGAGTACTATACTGCTTCTTTCTTTAAGAGAAAAAAGATCAGAAGATATCACAAATAAATAGCAAAATATCAGATGAGGAAAAATGTAGAAGAATAGACTCCTTTGGAAAGTTAAACTCTGTGAAAGCCAAGGTTTTGATTTTTACAGCACTTTATGCCCATTGTACCATTTGTATTGAAGGTGTTCAATAGATGTTTTAAGAATGATTGAATTTATGTGTTCACTCTTCATTTCCTGAGATCTCCAGATTGTTTAAGATTATTTAAGGAAAACACTGAGTGCACTTACCCACTTTTATGGAGTTTTTGACCAAATATCAAGGGAAATACTTTCTAATTCACAAATTAATTTGTAGATACTTTTTTAAATACAGCAGTGAATAAACATGATTGGAGGTCTAAATGATAAACATCATTTAGAGGCATTTTTCCCCAATTTCCTTTTATTTTCTACTCTTGATTACAATAAATATAAATTCACTCTTTTCTGGGAAACTTCCTCACCTGAACTGCTTCATGAGTCTGAGAAATACTGCAGGCCTTTTGCTTCCTTCCACATCCTCTTAAAAAGGGGTAAATAAAATATGTTCACCTATGGTCACATTCCGTGAATAGCAACTGTTCAGTATTTCCTTAATGTTTGGGATGACTTGCATCCCTCATTTATACTTAAGAAGTAATGAAAATGGCATTCAATAACAATGGCTTCTTTCTTTTTCTTATACAAAGTTGTAGACTTTCTCTGTTATCTAATTGAATTATTATAAAATAGCAAAGCTTATAAAATTTTTATGACATATATATATATATATAGTTTTGTTCTCATTCTTTTATAACTTGTATATATTACCTCATGAGAACTGAATAGCCTAACATCATGTTTTTCTCATAAGAGTTTACAGATTCCATATATTCAGAGATAAATAAAACACTGCCAAATGATAAATGGCAAAAAAAGGCCTCTTGGACTTGCTGAAACAGGATTTGCCAAATGTCCCTTGGCACATCAAGTGTTGTGGAAGTACCATCCAGGTTAATAATATGTTTTGCCCCAGGTTTCCCAAAAGTGCTTTGTTCCTTCAAACTATAACAAATGTTACAAAATTCTAATATTGGATTATAGTTCTGATCCAAAGCAACCCATCTAATTGGGTAAGAGAAAGCAGTTAGGTCTAGGAACTTAAAGATAATGATCTCTAATATTAGGAAGACTTCATGATATTAGGAAGTAACATGTTTAAATACTCATTTTCTGATCATCAATAGTGTGACCATTTAAATACATTTCTTTGCAGGTAGGAACATCATATCTCTCTTAAACTCAGTAACATATCCCTGTTATCAACATTTGGTGATTAAAAAATTGTATGTTATTTTTTGTTGTTCTACCAAATGTATCTAGAATGTAACTCAAGATTGTGCTAGCACATTTTTGTATATACATAAAAACCTGCTGAGAAATGTATTGAAGGACATATACATTTTATAAGGTTTGGATATTAAAAAAAAGAGATTTGTGAATATTCCAAAACTGATTTCAAAAATTTATTTGGAAAGGCAAAAGACCCAGAGTAATTAAAAACAATGCTAAAATCGAAGAACAAAGTTGAAAGACGAACACCCACAACTTCGAGACTTACTGTACACCTCTAGTAATCAAGACAGTGTGGTACTGGCAAAAGAACAGACAAAAATTGATCAATGGAACAGAATAGAAAGCCCATAAATATATTTCCATAAATATTTTCAACTAATTTGTGACAAAAGAGCAAATGAAACACAGTGGAAGATAACATCGGAGAAACTTAGATGACTTGGGATATAGTCATGGCTTTTTAGATATAACACAAAAAGTTATATCTATTTATTAAAATGAAAAAATTTCTGCTCTGTCAAAAATACTCTTAAGAGAATGAGAAAAAAAGCCATAATTTGGAGAAAATATTTCCCAAATACACTTCTGATAAAGACTGTTATCCAAAATACAAAAGAAAAAAACTTAAAAATCAACAAGAAAACAAAACAAATCAAATAAAACCCAACAGAAACCTCACCAAAGAAGACATACAGATAACAAGTGAGCATGTTAAAAGATGCTCCACATTATATGTCTTCAGAAAAATGGAGATCAAACAGTGAGATACTGCTATTCATAGTGGTCAAAATCAGGGAAAATGACACAATACCAAATGCTGATAAAGATGTGGTGCAATGGGAACTCTCATTCATTGATGGTAGGAATGCAAAATGGTACAGCTATATAAGAAGGAAGTTTGGCAGTTTCGTATAAAACTAAACATCCCCTCACCATATGCTCCAGTAATTATGCTTTCTGATATTTACTCAAAAGATTTGAAAACTTATGTCCACACAAAAACCTGTGCATGGATGTTTGTAGCAGGTTTAATCCTAATTGCCCAAACTTGGAAGAAATCAAAACGTCCTTCAGTAGGTGAATGCATAAACAAATTCTGGTACATCCAAACAATGGAATATTATTCAGTGCTTGTAAGAAATTAAGCTATAAAACCATGAAAATAGATAGAAGAACCTTAAATGCATATTACTAAGTAAAATAAACCATTTGGAAAACACCACATATTCTGTAATTCCAATTATGTGACATTCTGTAAAAAAGCAAAACTATGAAGAAAGTAAAAAGACTAGTCATGGCCAGGGGTTTTAGGAAGTGGGGATAGAAGAACAGATAGAGCACAGAGCACTTTTATGCTGTGAAAATATATTTTATGATACTATAATGGTGGATACATGTCATTCTACATCTGTCCAACTCATAGAATGTACACCAAGCTTGGAAACCAAGATGCAAACTATAAATTTGGTAATTATGAGGGAGGTTGATTAATTGTAACAAATGTACCAACCTGCTGGGGGGCATCAATAATGAGGGAGGCTATCCATTTGTGGAGCAGGAGGTATACAGGAAATCTCTGTACCTCTGTTCACTTTGCTGTCAACTTCTTAAAAAAAATCTATTAGGTTTCTTGGCAGTAGGAGAAGAGGAAGTTGAAAGAAGGAATGAGATCTCTGAGCTACTATTCAAAAACTCATACATTGGTAAATCATAACAAGGGTCTTGGTGCAGACCCAGATTAAGTAAGTGGAAGGGACCATAAAGACAATATCAGCGAGTAATCCTAGCCAAGGTCATGTCATGTTTACTTCATAGCTCGAATTAAAGCTTTCTTAGGAAACACACCCTGAAATTGCCTTCTCTAACTCAGTCTCTCCAAGGGCAAACTGCCCTCCGTGATGACTTCCAATCAGTTAACTCAGAGGAAAAATAAAACAAAATGAAACAAAACAAGACCCATTTCCACACATCATCTTTGCATAAGCCTTTTAAGCCTGTCTTTGCTTATTTTTCAATGAGACAATACACACAAACACAAAATTGACCTTCATATGTGAATAAACCTCAGCTGCACTCTTTTTTATATCAGAATAATTCTCTGAGTTATTATTTGAAAAATTTATCTGAGTTGTTCTCTGAGCAATTCCTTGGTATTCTCTCTTCTTTTTCCCTCTATCTTTTTGAAAGTGAACAACAGGAAAAGAAAAATATGTATACTAAGGAATGAATCTTCTGGATTTGGGGATTCTCAGGAACATGGTTGGGAAATATCTTGAAAAGTAATTACTGTTTAAGGAGATAGGCAATTCTCCCTGTTGTAATACATATAACATGAAGTTGGGCTTTCTGTGCCTACCAGGTAAGCATGTCTGAAGAAGAGAGAAATAAGAACATAGCATGTTTAATAACACAATGAGGCAGTTATTTAAACAAGGCTGGGCTTTATTTTTAAGATAATCACTGGAGCTCCTAACTATTCATATGTATTTCCAATTTAATGAGCAGAATTGATATAAACAAAAATATGTTTATAGATGGTATGAGTTAGTGGAAAGAGACTTTTTAGAGCAAGCAGGTTTGATTTTAAATCCTGGTTTAATTTTTAACTGACTATATGATCTTGGGAAAAATAACATTTATTTGAGCTTTAATTTCCTCATATGTAAAAGAAAAAGAGTAAAAATTTACCCAGTGACTTATGCTAATGATAGGAGACAATGTATCTAAATGACATTAGTGCAACTGTTCTCAATATACACTTATCTTTATTATATCTTCAAAATAATGCACACTTTTAAAGTAGTTAAAATGGATATTATTTTTCTGTATTATGTTATTCAAGTTAGGCATTCTATGTGAAAAGTACTAATATGTATAATTAAGCAATAATCATCTTAGTTTTATTTTTTATTTCTATTATTACCTGCACACGTTAGCATAAGGTGCATTTCTGATAGTATTCCATCAGCTGCTTATTTCATTACCACATCTTCCATGGAGCCTCACTAATCTTTCCAATCTTTTTATCCTTATTGCTAATGCTGACATATCTAATGAAGATCACATTCTGTAAGAATTTGAATGGTAAACATTAAAAAAGAAAGAAAAAACTAATTGGGTCAGCAAAAATCAATAACTCAAGTACACTCAGCAATGTCTTTCCCCTTATATATATTCTGTAAAAGATAACACTACTGTTTAATTTTTGAGACACATTTAAATAGTTAAGGATCAAATGTCATGCCTCATTATTGCTTAATGTGATAAGATTTTTTATTCCAAAGACCATCTTAGTAATTATTGATATTTATTTGTTTGTGTGTGTATAAGCATCTTAAATTTACATCTTTAACCTACTCTTTATCAGAAAGCTCTTTGTTTTTAAACATAAAATATTAAACAAAATTTACCAGTATTAAAGTTCAACTGGAAAAGCATTTAACATGTCATGCAAAATGCCCTTTATCTGTGACACATTTAAATTCATTAAAATGGGAGACTCAGTATCTTTTTCTACCTGAAGGGGAGAGAGGTTAGGTGACACAGTGAATTAACTTTAAGTCTGTCTCTTTTCATCTCTGAAGACCTGAAGGTCACATTTACTTATATTGACTTACAAATGGGAAGTATAGTGGTTCCAGAAATCACCTATGTACAACACAAATTGCCAATCATGAAGATCTACATTCAAAAGAGTCCCAAAACAACAAGGAAAAAAATGCTACAGATAAAAAAAATCATATACTAAGTCTTTACAAGGAGCTTTTTGTGGGAGGTATGATGAGTTTTAACTGCATTTCTAAATGCCCTCCATAATGTTATATAGTGATAAGACTTAGTAATCCTTTTTCCATTTATTCTTTCTTTTTAATTTATTGAGAAAACTATGAAACAAGAAAATCCAAGTAAGCTAGTCAAGGTCAAGGTCACAGAGTAAATTAGAGCAAGACTCAGAGGGAGACATTATGTCTGCTGATTCTCTTTGTGGAAGTTAGTGGAATCACTGCAATATACTGAAACTATCTGCTTTGTTGACTTCTCTACTGCTAAATGTTACTCTACTGAGTTAAAAGGTGGACTTTTCTGTTTATTATTTCTTTATTGTGATTTATTTAAATTATCGCTACATTTTCAAATCCAATTTTATAGTAAAAAGTAATAGACTCTATATCCATGATATTAGCAAAATAAGATATCTTGAGTAGTTTCAAGTATATAGCTTTAGGATATATAAAGTACCCTAAACCTGGAGATTATTTCATTTTCCTTTGAACCCTGAAGAATGTGCTCCTTGAATTCCCATTTTCTCTTCTTTGTGGTTCAGGGTCTAAGCTGTCCTCAAGCAACCTGGCTTAGAATGTGATCCCTTTGTAGAGCCATCTCAAGTGTGGGGAAGATTAGGAAGATTACCCTGGATACCATAATTTAGAAATATTCTCTTCTATAAATACTCTTTTGAGACTGACTCTGGAAACTGAGTGGTGAACTAGGGAATAGAGTGGTGTATCTTCAAACTGTTGCTAATAATGCTGGAACCTTCTATATCCCATAGACAGAAAATAACATCTCCTTCCTATCCTAACTCATACAGCCATCAGCACAAGGAAAACAGAACTCTGTCCCTTCCACACATTTTTCTAAGGGAATATTTGCTTTGAAGTATTCTTGTTTTCTTTATTTATTGAAGTATATTGATTTATACATTATGTTAGTTGCAGATATACAATATTGTGATTCAGTTTTCATTTTATTTTTGTGGATTATATTCTATTATAGGCTATTACAAGATATTAGATATAATTCCCTGTGCCATAAAGTAAATATTTTTTGCCTATTTATGTAGAGTAGTTTTTAATCTGTCAATTCTATAATCTTAATTTGTCCCTTAGGCCAACTCCCTTTCCCCTTTGGTAAGCATAGTTTGTTTTCTATGTCTGTGAGTCTGTTTCTGTTTTATATATAGACTCATTTGAGTTACTTTTAAAATTCCACATAAATGCAATGTGTAGTTTTTTTGTCTTTATTTCACTAAGCATAATATTCTCTGGGTCCATCTATGTTGCTGCAAATGGCATTATTTTTATTCCATTCTTTCTGTGACTGAGTAATATTCCATTGTGTGTGTATTGTGTGTACATGTGTGTGTGTGTGTGTGTGTGTGTGTGTGTGTATGTATATACCACATCATCTGTTGATGGGTGCTTGGGTTATTTCCATGTCTTGCTATTGTCATTAGTGCTGTTATAAATGTGATTTATTTTGTTCAACAAGGAAATTGAACAATGCAATTCATCCTATTTACCTGTTCACTTTCCAACTTTATGTGTACTTGTGTTCTTTAATCACCTAAAATGAGCAATAGACAGCACAAAGTAAATAAGGCCATCACTTTGCAATGGTGTTCATTTTATTTGTAAATAAAAATTTGTGTTTACTCATCTAAAAATTTATTGCACAGAAGTGTTAATTGCAAAAAAAAAAATAGAGATTCACAAGTGGAGGTATGAAATTGGAAAAATATATTCAATATTCATATATCCACTGTAAAAATATATTTTTAAATTATAAATGGAAAATACATATTTTGTTTTCATGGTACAAAACTGAATAACTTGAATATTCCGTGTATTCTGAGAATGAGTGAATCTGACTCACTGAGTTGGTGATCTTTTTTTTCCCCTTCTTTGAAATAGATAGCTACATGATAAGAAAGGGTGAGAAGTAAATAGATGATGATAGATAGATAGACATATATGTACATATCCTTTGATACAATTTTGGTACTTTTAGATTGTCCACACTTTGACTTGCCCTGTGTATTAATAGAGGGCTTCTCTCCAGTCTACATCCTTCAGTGTCAATCTCTGTAAAAGTTCTTACTTCATATCTACTTTCTCTTAGTTATTATTTTTTCTGCCTCCTTTATCATGTATGAACTTATTTTTCCCTAAAGACCCACAGTTAATTCTCTAAATTATATATTGCAAGCATTGCACTTACTTACTTTTCTATCATTATTTTCCCAAGCTTGACACTCTGCATAACCTCAAATTTTCAAAGCATGCTTTTACTTCCAATCTGTTTCTGAATGTTTTTTTTTCATTCTTCTTCCTTTTATAAATAGTCAGAAATGTGGTTTAAATTACATATAAAACCCTAAATGGAAAAATTCTTAGTGTATTTCTCCTCCAAAATAAGATTATATTGTAACACATATCTTAAGAATTTAAATTCCATTACAATAATTTTCCCAACCCCAATCCTAACAACATACTCATACATATAAAACAAAGATATTGGAAACATTCTCATAAAACAAGATACATTTATTTCTAGTATGACTATAATAAATTATCTTAAGACTAGAGCCAGATATATTGTACTCTGGTTCTTCCACTTACAAAACTGAGAGGATGAGAAACCTCTAAGTTCCTAAAATATATTTCATCCAAATTACATTCATTGTTTACGTGAGCTGTGTTGCTACTCACCAAAGTGATTTGTTTTCATTGAAATGAAAATAAAAGTCTTACTCAATACAGAGAAAGACATTTACTTGATTTTTTCCTTAGGTTCATAGTCAATGTTGTAATTGCTCTGTTTTTGTTTCAGTGTTTTCATAGTATTTCTAGAAAATAAAAAAGACAAACTTTTTGACATTTGTATGTCTTAATTTTTGATTTTTTTTTTCTTCAGTTACACTATAGGCATCAGAGTAATGGCATTCTAAGTTTCAGACTTTAAATTTCAGATTTATTTAGAGTATTTTCTAACACTACTAACAAATCAGTTCTATTAGTTTTAGTTTTATACATATACATGTAATTTCTAACTTCTAGCAAGTTCTTTGACTTTTAAACACATTTTTAACATTAAAACTGTGTTGCCTGAACTCTGTATTCCTGCCTATAATGATGTGAAAAGATATCAAACTGACCGCAAAACAAACTTTTCAGAAAGCTTCAGATGATCTTTTATTTTTAAAGAGGGCAATTTTATTTGCCAGTTTCCTCTTTTCTTAGAAAAATTCACATCTTTGTTAAAATATATTTATATTTATATTCTATTGAGTTATTTATTTACCCAAGCTGTCTGTAGGGATAAATAGTTCACTTTTTTTCCCTTCCTTTCCAAATTACAGATTAGAGCTATCCCTTATAAAAGTTTCTTGCTGAATCTCCTAAAAATCTTTGATTATGTTTTAAAAGGATCATTATTAGCCTTATAAGACTTCCATTTTGATACTTTTATTTCTTTGAAATGCTTATAATTAGGTGTGTATAATTAAGTCTTTCATTAAAATTGTTTTAATTGGTTTGTTCCCAATAAAAATGACAAACAAATACCTTGAGTCTATTTAATGCCTTAATTGGTTCCACATGAGTTAAATTACACAGTAATGACCAGATTCATAAACTATTTTATGTACCATTTCATTCAAAACTCTAAACATTTCCCTCAAGTTAGAGATTTCTGGGAAAAATATATATAATTCTGATTACAACAATTCCTAGAGAGAATATATTTTTCCCTTATTATACACCTCATTGTATGCAATGCACTGATAATGAAAAATCCAGTGGCCTAACATACTGTTCCAAATTCTTTCCTTCTAAATTGTAGCATATTGCAGACAATAATAACATAGGCTTATATAGAGCCATCAACATGGATATCATTTCATATAAACTGTGACATAATTAGAGAGATTAAAAGAGCAAATGGAGATGATATAACAGAGAAACATGGTCATGCAGGTTGGATTTCATAAGCATTGACTCACCTTTGCATGTTCAGAGGTTTTTGAAGATAGAGGCATTATCCTTTATTCTTGAATTCCATTTGTACCAAACTATCAGCTAATACCAAATGATTTCTTTTTTCTTTTCTTCTCTTTTTCCTCATTCTCCTTGTCAAAAATTACTTATTTTCTATATTATTCTAACTGACCTTTCCTGGATGATAAATAATTTGATAAATTAAGCATAGTTTCTAAATTACCTCATCTTTCCATTTTAAGAAGGCTCTTCAATGTTTCATGTCAATATAGGGGCTGCTTTTGTGGCTTTCATGTAGGATGGTAGAACAAGAAAATCTGTTTAGCAGTTTACAATTATTGGTGGAGGTAGTCATCAAATTTTGAAAAAGAACTTCCACGGATGTGGAAATGCATTCTTCCTTTCCCTGCCTCATTTTATTTTCTTTAGTTCCTATCAATACTTTAAAAACCACTGTTTATGCCAACCCCACTAAAATGTCAACCTGCTTACAAGAGGTATTTTTTTTTTCTGTTCAGTTCTTTAGCACCCAACAGTACAAAAGTGTCTGAATTTAATATTTTTAAGTTTAAAAATAAATGTGTTTTTGAAATAAGAGAACAATAGTGCTCTGATATCCACATTCCTCCAAAAAAGTCTTTTCTTGTAGTTTATAGCAGTGTTGAATGTTTCTTCTCATTACATTTCTAAAGCCTATGTTCCACCTGTTTGTAAAGTCATGTTACTATTCCCATCTAAGCACTTCTTTTCCTTGAAATCCACTGAAATGCTGACTTTCTAAGTCAAATGTTTCTTTTCATAGATTTATATTTCCATCATATTTAATAAAAATATTCCTTTGTCCTTTTTCTCTATTTTTAAAGAGCTCTTTGTTTCTCTTCTGTGCAAAATGTTGAGGCTTCAAATTCTGGTGACAAGTGCAGGAGATTTAGTACCAGAAAAAGCTGTGTTTGAGTCTGAGCTTTAACCTTTGTTTCCATATAATATTGGGAAGTCTGCTTATCTTCCCAAGAGTCTCAGTTACATTTTCTGTAAAATTGGAAGTAAAAAAAAAAACTTGTTCAAGTTACACCATAGAATCAAGAGAATGAGAAAGTTTGAAATTGCTTTGTAAACACTAGAGACCTATGTTTTTGTCTTTTTTTCTATCAAAACATCTAATAAAACATTTCTTTGAAATATTATGTAAGAGTTTCAATTTTGGCATACAATTGAACTATACTGTAATTGGACTAGTTAGAATATTAAATTTAAAATAATCAAGGACTCTAATGTACCATATATAAATATTTCTACTATATAAATATTTCTACTAATTTATTATCATTTTACAAAATTTTGCTAAGTGCTATTGGGGAATGTCAAAAATGATAGTTTTTGTAAAGCTTTGATACCAAACTAAAAAAGACAAGAGGAAATGAAATAAAAGTGGACTAGATAATACAGGATGAGTATAATCATTTATCTCTCTAGGATTTTCTCATCCCAAATAAATAACAAAGAAAACCCCCAAAATAAAGGAATTTCAATTGCAATGAATCAGAGCTGGAATCTAATGATAGAAAAATTCAAATTCCATGAATTTTAAGGAATTTCAGATTGCCCTTGTTTGCATAACAAATGATAAAAGCAAATTAATAAAGTCTACATGGAACCTATCTTTCTGAAAATAAGTCAAATACTTTTAAAGCAAATAGAGGAGTTATCACGTTAAACAAGTACCACCTGTTTTGAAAGGTTGAGAGATGGTCATAAAAAGTTGACGATTCCACATGGCTTTTCTTTAGTGCAATTTAAAAAGAACTATTGTGCTTTTGAGCCATCTGGAAAGATCCTCAACATCACTAATTATTAGAGAAATGCAAATCAAGACTGCAAGGAGATACCACTTTACATCAGTCAAAATGTCCCCCATCAAAAAGTGTACAAAAAGTGCTTGCTTTGGCAGCACATATGCTAAAATTGGCACTACGCAGAGAATATTAGCATGGCCCCTGAGCAAAGATGATACACAAATTCATGGAGTGTTCCATATTTTTAATTATCACAGCCTTGTAAATCAACTGTACTTCAGTAAAACTTAAACAAAATTCTATAAACAATAAATGCTGGAGAGGGTGTGGAGAAAAGAGAACCCTCCTACACTGTTGGTGGGAAGGTAATTTTTACAACCACTATGGAAAACAGTATGGATGTTTCTTAAAAAAACTAAATATGGAACTACTACATGATACAGCAGTCCCATTCCTGACCATGTATCTATAGAGAACCGTAATTCAAAAAGATACATGCACCCTAATATTCATTGCAGCACTATTTACAATAGCCAAGACATGGAAGCAACCTAAATGTCTACTAAAAGAGGAAGGGATAAAGAAGATTTAGTACATATATGCAATGGAATACTACTCAGCTATAAAAAGAAAAAAAGATTGCTATTTGTAGTAATACGGAAGGACCTAGAGATTATCATACAAAATGAAGTAAGTCAGATGAAGAAAAACAAATATATGATATCACTTATACATGGAATCTAATAAAAACAATACAAAAGAACATACTTATGAAATAGAAACAGATTCACAGATTTCAAAATCAAACCTATGGTTACTAAATAGGAACTATGGTGCTGAGGGATACATTAGGACTATAAGATTAACATGTAGACATTACTATATATAAAAAAATAATCAACAAGGACATACTGTATAGCACAGGGAACTCTACTCAGTATTTTGTAGTAACCTATAAGGAAAAATAATCTGAAAAAGGATGGAGATATATATAAAACCGATTTGCTTTACTGCCCTCCTGAAATTTAACACAGTAATATAAGTTAATTATACTCCAATAAAATTTAAAAGATAAAAAATTAAAAAAAACATTGTGCATACTATTTTATGATAGTTATATATAACTATTACATATATAATATATTATACCAGAGTCACAAACAACTATTCCAGGCCAGGGATTTTGGTGACATGGGAAAGAATTCTATAAAACTCTTCTCTATTTCAATGGGTGAAGTATCTGGACAAAGATTAGGGAGAATTGTTATGCTATTGCACCACTTAAAAAATATGGCAGTTGCCTATTATGGACTGAATTTGTTTCCCCAAAAAATTCATAGGTTAAAACCTTCGTCTCCAAAGTGACCATATTTGGTAATTAAAATTAAATGAGGTCATAAATTTATGACCCTAATCCAATAGGATTATTATCCTTATAAGAAGACGAAAAGATACTAGGAGGTGTGTGCACAGAAGAAAGGCCATGTGAGGACACAGAAGGAAGGTAGCCATCTGAAAGCTGTAGGAAAAATCAATCCTACTGACACCTCGTTCTTGGACTTCTAGGGTCCAAAATTAAAAAAAAAATCATTTATGTTGTTTAAGCCACCCAGTGTGTGGTTTTTATTATGCCAAAGTAAAGTTGAAGTAATAAAAACATTTGAGAAGCTGACATTTTCTTCAAAAGCAGATGTAAAAAGTCAGAAGGACCAGGAACAAGAACTAAAGGGATGGGACATAGGTCAGTGGTGTCCAGAGTTTTGAGGATATTGTCAGCACAATTGATTACAAAACCATTTCTGGCTAGGCTTCTGCAAACATCAAGATCAAAGCAAACATCTGATATAACAGAGGAAGCATGATAAAGAAAACTATATCTGTTATTAAGTTTTTACAGTGTTTCCATCTTTCTCCTTTTTCCATATTTCAGTTCAATCTCTCAATAGTTACTTATCTCTAGAGTGAAGGGATACTTAGGATAAAGCGGGAGTTGGGGGTGGGGAATCCACTCAAGCCTAGATAGAATTAACATTGATCATTACTGAATAACTAGAAAAATACTAAATTTGTTAAAAATTCTATAACATAAAGAAATAGAACACATAGAATTCATTAAATGTTTTAAAACCTACACATGAAAATATTTCCTAAGGAGATAAGAAATAAGTTTAGACTGCAATATTGTGTATAAGCAAAACAAACACTCTGAATTGTTAATTAAGGAGGAGACAATGTGAAACGAGAAGGAAAGGTGACTGGCATATTATATGAAAAATAAAAAGTTATAAAGTTAAGCAAACCATAATTTTATCAGAAATATTAAGGACATTAAGGACGTAAAATTGGGACAATAGGTAATCATAAGAGCATTGGGGGTCATCTGCCTGTAAGATGCTCTCACAATGAAAATTATCAGGCATATAATAACTATGGAAAAGGCATACTAGAAATACAATATATAAATCGATAACGTTCATCCATTCAAGACAAATCTTTATGGATATGTGTTGACTTATAGGATGTATAATCAAGGGAGTATACTTTAAACTTGGGATTATGTTGTGAACATTAACAAGCCCTTGAAACTAGATCATATAACTTAAATTTCAGAGTGAAGGAAATTTTTCATCAAAAATACACACGTACGCATACTTAGGTACATATATATTCACACAAAGATACACGCACAGACACACGCATCCTCAATGAAATGAAGCAGAGGTCTGGAAAGACTTCACTGATGAAGTGACAGTACTATTGCCATCTGAGAATGAGCAGGAAATAAGTAAGATGAGGACGATAGAATTTCTCAGTGAAAGAGATTTGCTCAGTAAAAATGAACACATTGTCCAGCACTTACTATTTCACACGGCTCATATGAGTGAATAAAGGAGTCTGGTGTTTCTGAGTCAGAAAAAAAGAGGTAATGTTGTGATAATGACCATGCTTGAGAGGTAGTTATGTTTGGATCTAAGTCATTGTAGGCTATCATAAAGAATGATCCCTACCTACTAGCAATAGAAAGCCACTGAAATGTTTCAAATAGAGGGATTAAGAGGTAGGGTACAAGAGCAGAAGGATGATATGATCATATTTGAAATTTGAAAATATAATTTTGACTGAGATTTGTGAAATTGATTGAGGAAGGACAAAAAACATGAGCTGACTACTTATGAGAATATTGCAGAAGTCCCATAAGTGGTGTCCTGAAATACTCAGGTAGCAGCAGGAGAGAAAAGTGCATAGACTGGAGAGATATTGAAGACATAAAATTAACATATCTTTGTGACGAATTGCCTATGAGCCCGATGGAGTAGAAGGTGTTAAATTTTGGACCCTGGCTGTAGCTTCATTGCATCTGAAACAGGGGCATCAGTGTTCTGCTCATATACCTTTGGATTGTTTTTTCCTATGGTATATTTACTCCCAGTGATCAGCACCTTCATCTCCTTCTCAGAGAGTTGCCCTCAGTCTCATAAAAAATTCTTTAAAATCAACCCAGTTCTCCTGACTCTCAGCTACAGCATCATATAACTCCTAAGAAATGAGGCTGACTTGAGCATAGACTACTTCGGCTCAGGGTAGATAACAGATTGATCTTCTCTTTAGCTTTTAAAACTGTCTAATTATATAGTTGCCTCAGAATCTTGTGGAAAGCTTTCTTTTTTGGAGACTATCAGTAGAGCTATATTTCATTCATGCATTCCTTAAGTCAGTCAGTGATATAACCAATTGCCAACCAAAGGCTAAATTCTCAGGTATCCCTGAGACAGAAGTTAAGGCTACAAAGCTGCTCTTAATCTTTTCTTTCCTTTTAGTCAGCCGGATGACTGGCTGCATATTTATAACTTCCTCAAGCATATTTGTCATTTTTGTAACAGCAAATTTTACAATTTTTGATTCATGAAAACAGGTATGGTGCAGTATTTATAATCGCCAAGAACTGAACCATACAATAAGGCTTTGCAGTTCCTTTTTGAGAAAACATGTTAGCTGTGGCCATTTCAGCATACAAATTTTCTAAAATGACTTTAACTCTTAGAATACCCCCACCACCCAACACACACACACACACATCCACCTCCTTTTACATTGTTTCACCCAGAAGAGAAAGATTGCAATAACACCTTAGAAGACCTCCTGCTTCAGTCCTCCTGATACCTGTGCATCCAGCAAAACAAAAGAAAAACATTGGGAGTTCCCACTGTGGTGCAGCAGAAGCAAATCCAACACAGTGGGTTAAGGATCAGCATTGATGCAAGCTGCAGTGTAGGTCGCAGATGTGGCTTCGATCCAGCATTGCTGTGGCTGTGGCATGGGTAGGCAGCTGTAGCTCTAATTTGACTCCTAGCCTAGGAACTTCCAAGTGCCATGGGTGGGGCCCTAAAAAAAGAAAGAAAGAAAAAGATTGAGAGTTAGAAAAATAGAGGATTTTGTAATCCCATTCTCATCCTTTCATCCAAATTTCCACATCTCAGAAAGCTTTCTGAAGGAAAATGCTTCACATTGAGACAGTCTAGAAACCTAGCCCTTCACAAGGTCAAGACCATCATTATTTTCACATTTGGTATCATTTGCCATATATTTTTGTGACAACATCTACATAGGTGTTACATGTGGACCCATCATTCACACATATAGACGTAGGAAAATATCTCTTGACTGCATTTTTCCATAAGTAACAAAGACTGCTTTAAATATTAATTGCATTTGGCATCTGAGAACCACTTATTGATCTGTAGAGCATGCCAAATAATTGTTTTTATTCATTAATTGACCATTTTTAGAGCTATTCAGGTTTAAAAATTGAAAAAATAGTACAGAGACCCCAGGTATCTCCTCCCCTATTGATAAGATCTCATATTTGTGTGATGCATTGTCAAAATTTGATGAGCCAATATTAATATATTATTATTAATTGATGCCATTGTTTCTACTAGGATTTACTTTTTGTCTTGTATAATTCTATAATTTTAACAAGTGTATGATGTCATATATCTACCTTTAAGACATCATATAGAATAGTTCTTAGCCCTAAAAATCCTCTATGCTACAACTATTCACCTCTTCACCTCCGCCCCAGGTAATCATTGATCTCTTTACTGTCTCTATAAGTCTTTTCCAGAATGTCATATAATTGAACCATACAGCAAATAGCCCTTTTGGAATGACTTCTTTCATTAAGCAATAGGCATTTACAATTTCTCCATGTCTTTTCATCTCTTGATGACTCATTTCTTTTTACTGATGAATAGTATTCAACCACATGAATGTATGTACCAGTTTGTTTACCTAGTCACCTTGTGAATAACATCTTGGTTGCTTCCAGTTTTGACCATTCATTTTTTATTAAGAAGTACTTAATTCTACTTCTTGATCACATTGCTACCATATCAGTGACAGAACAGGTGATTTCCATTGATGTGGTGCTTCTTAGTAGACTTTTGTACTCTGGTATTAGTAAAATGTACTTTTTTCTAGTGAAATGTAATCTTAAGAGATGGCAGAATTTGTCCACAATCCACTACTGCAAACTCCTAATGACTTATCAGCTATAAGTTTGGCTACACATTAGGCATTGCACAGAGTAGAATAAGTATTCTGGACAAAACCAAAGTTTGGCAAGAGACAAATTATGTCCACAGTACCAAATATGGTGCCTTCACCTATGCCTATTGTGCAGAGTTACCAGACGTTTTCAACCAAGTTTTAAGGTCTGCTGGACAAATGGCGAAGGACTTTATCTCTTTCAATCTCAGGTAGTTTCATAGTACACTGGACAGATTACTTTGGTCTAGCAGAAAGATTCACAAAGAGAGTATATCAGTTTTCCTAGAAGTCTATCATCAGTCCACAGACAGAGTTTCAGTGAGTTGACAGATGCTATGTACTCTCCCATACCTGCCAACAGTGATGGCCTCCTGTGCATCCATTCACCATTGAGTTCCAAGGATTTGCTCCATTTTAAAAACATGTCTCGACATAATCAATAACATGGTAGATATTTCAATTTTCAGAGTGGTTTTTCAGTGTTCTCCTGTTAAATGTTATGGAAAAGAAAACGGTGAGAACCAACAGTTGAACATTTACAATATTACAAAAATCTGATTTATCTCAAATACATGATTTGAATATACATAATTCTGTGTGTATTTTAGTTCCCTTATTTGAATTATCTTTATTCCTGATGGTGAATCATATTGGGCTATATATGATAAATACTAATTTGACATAAAAATGTAAGCTGTTCACACAGAGATAATTTGGGAAATTAGGGTTATTAGCATACATTAAAACTGTCGATAATCCCAATAATTCAACATGTTAGATACCACATAAATGGATATTATTAAAAGTCAAAAGTTTAAATGCTATTCCAGGACCATTCAATAGATGGTTTTGGAGGATTTTTTTAAATCAAGGTATAATTTTTATTCAGAGAAATGCATAAATAATCAAAAATGTAGTTTGATTTTCCATTAATGCTTACAGCTGAGTAATTCACATGCCTGTCAAGATGTAGATATTTTCTCTTGTCCTTTCACATTCAAGCCTTGTATCCTTCACCCTTCTGGTTCATTATCTTCCTGTATTTAATTTGCTTTTTCCAAAATATTATACATATGCAGTTATAAGTGGGTACTGTTTTGAGTTCAACGTCTTTTATTCAGGATGAACGTTTGGGGATTTGACCATCTTCTTCTATGTATCAGTATTTTATTCCTTTTTATTTTCAAAGAGTATTTCATTATATAAATTTACTAAAGTTGTTTACCAAGTCTCCTTTTGGCTTTCTGTTTCATGTTGGAGAGTAAACCTGATCTGGTTACTCAATCTTGTTTGAAAGCAGTGGTCTGTTTAGAAGGACTAGTTAAGAATTCCATCATGTGTAGCATCAATGCAATGGCACTCTTGTGACCCAGGTACAATTAAATTTCCCGAGCAGACATTGCTCAGAAATGTGTTTGGTTTCAAGAGATAGGAGAGACTGGGGAAAGAACCATCTCAACTCTGGAAACCCATTATCAATTGTGTTCTTTCAGTTTTCACATATTTTTAGCTGTTGCTCCTCAATTACAGGCTATAAAAATAGTCTTGAAACAGTGCATGTATGTTTTTAGTGTAGAATACATGGAAAGATAAAAAGTAACCTGGTTTATTTTTAGATCTCATGCATTTCCATATATTTACTGAGTTGATATTGAAAGGGAGTTTAACCATGGATCAAATTTTCATACATGCTCAAGCCTGGAGTCATGGCAGCCCTGAAGTTGTGTCACTGTATCTCCAAATACAGCCTGTTTTTCAGCCACAGAGTTCAGTTAGCCTCGATGCATTTGCACCATCAGGACCTGTTTCAGCTTTTGAGCAGGAGCTACAGCCTTCTGGGATGTCCCTAGACAGTGGTCTAGTGTGATGAAAGTATTAGGCTGACTTATATCTATACAACACTAGACGACTCTATTGGATAATCTTTGCTCTAGAACATACTTTGGGTTTACAAAGACTGTTGTATCTACTGTCTTGACATCCTTGCCCAAACTGTCAATCCCCAATACCTTCTCTGTTTATTTAAACCTAATTCTTTCCACTTTATACTGTCTATTCAATGTCCTATCTATCTATTCAAGTTTATAAGTGTGTCAGAGAAATGTATAAATCAAAAGCCTATAATTTTGCCTTATGATTTATTTGGTCCTACAGGAAGCCCATGAAGATGACACTGAGGCAGAGTGGGAAGTGTAAGAGATTTATTGGAGAGAAAGGAAAGAAACTGTAAAAGATAAAAAGAAAAAAAAAGAAAGCTGAAATGATCATGAAAATGCTTTGGAAATTGATCCATAAATCTAAAACTAACAATTCTAAAAAAGAAAACAAATCTAATTGCATCTAGAAGAGTATTAATGATTTTTTCTGTATTAAAAATCCAGCATTTGCTGATTTCTGGAAGACATTCTCATAAGTATATGATTGAAAAATCTTGAAACTTCATCATGAGTTTTGTGTTTTCACCAAAAGTCTTACCCCACCAATTAAAATGTTTTCTCTGTGTCTATGGATACTTGTATGATATACCAGTTTAAAGTCAATATATACACTGCTATACATAAAATAGTTAACCAATGAAGACCTACTATATAGCACAAGGAACTATACTCAGTGTTTTGTTATAACCTCTAAGGGAAAGAATTATTTTATTTTATAAAAGAATATATGTAAAATAATACATGTATATATGAAATAATTGCTCTTCTGTATACCTGAAAATAACATATTTGACGTCAACTATTATTTAATTAAAAATTTTTAAAAAGATCAGAAAAATAATGCAATTGTTTTTATTATCCTGGAACTTTAGAAAATTTAATTCTATTGCTACTAATATTGTTGTAAGTGGATTTCTCAGCACAGCTTTTACTTTAAATGTTTCCTTCATGAAACATTTAAAATAATCTCTCAATCCCAGAAGTTTCTTTGTATTTATTAAAATTCCAAATGGAAACTCTGAACTCATTAGCTTCTACTATTTATCCGTTTTTTCTGTGTGAGTAATGTAATCAAAATTAAATTTGCTTTGAAATGCCTTAGTAATGTAATAATACATCACAAGGGTAAATTCCTCATAGCATACTTCTTCAGAATCTGTAAATATCCTAGCATTCTGTTCATGTCTCTTGTGACTAATAATTATATGTGTCTTGGTGCACAATATGATAGAAAGCCGGTTATCCATTCTTCTTCATTCACTTGTTCCTTTATTCATTTATTCAATAAGCATGCTTTGAATGTTCATGATGTGTCAATTAGTGAGTATTCAGAGATATAGTCCCTGGCATCCAGGAACAATTAAATACCGCTACTTCTTCCCTCAGAGCTTACAATGATATTGAAATGAATATAATGCTTTTGTAATTGATAAACAATTTTTTTTAGTTGGGTGCATACAAAAATTCTATCATGTTAAATCATCATTCTCCTTCATAGGCCTGAAAAAGATGAAGACCTAGCAATGCTGTGTTATATATGTAGAGTTGATTCATATGCAAGATGTCTTTCTGTGCTTTTTCAGCTCTAAGAAATATCAGCCGGATCTCCTCTGGCCTCAATTTGATCAGGGGCTTACTTTTATGTCATCATAAAACATTTAGGCACCTAAAATAGCATCCTCTTTTTTTTTTTTTTTTAAGTAAGCTTATGAGTTCTCAGGGGCCTGATAAGTTCAGCCTAGGTGGCTGCTGTCTGGGAATTTTGTGGCCAACTCCAGAAGGAGTAAAGCAAGGTTACTGGTCTTCGACTTTCACAGGAGTCCCTGGAAGAGGAAAGAATACTGCTCAATGTTTGGAAAACTTAAAATATGCAAATTTCATCAGCAACTCTCTATGGTTCCTCCCACCCCTCCCTCTCAAAGCTTGTGGTTTTTAGATTGGCCTTCAAGGCCTGTGACTTTTGAACTCAAAAGTCAAGATTTTGCTGCTATTTTTTCTTGTTCAAGTCTAGTGATCTAGAGTGGAGATTGGTGTGTTTCCTGATACAAATATAGATATAGACTATATGTATTTAAAGAAAGACAATGAATATAAATTTCTAATATATATTACCATTTTGTTCTAGGTATTTATTAGAAAAAATTAGCTAACTATGAATGATAAAATATATTAAGATATGATTTAGATCATAAACAGCTCAACAACAAAAAGCAATGTAATTAATATCATGAAATTCAGAAACTTCCATAACTCAAGTTTACCTTGAGGCTTGTGCTTTTATGTAAATCACTACATTCAGATCTGCTATCCTTATATAATAATTGAAAATTAAGAATATTTTTATTTGTGTATTTTTAAGTTAGGTTATTAAAGATATCTATGGATACGTAAAGATTTAAAAAACAATTGTGGCATAACAAAAACAAGTAATTCCTAAGTTACAATTTTTATTAATTGAGTATATCCAAGAAACTAGCATGCAGATCAAGGAAAAAAACCTACCCTTATTGCAGAAATGCCCATACCATTTTCATTCCAATTGTTATCACCAGAGTTGAATATTTGTTATAATTAATTTTCTGTATTCACATGTCATGATTACCCAGAGTCCATAAATACATTATGTTTCACTCTTGGTACTATACATGGGATTGGACAACTGTATCAATATATATCCATCATTATAGTTTCTACAGAGTATTTTCACTGCCCTAAAAATCCAACCCTTTCTCCAAACCCCTTGGCAACCACTGATTCTTTTATTATCTCCATAGTTTTGCTTTTTTCAGAATACCATAAATCACACAAACATGTAGTGTTTTCAGATTGACTTCTTTCATTTAGTAGTATGAATTTTTTTCTTCCATGTCTTTTCATGACTTGATAGTTTATTTCTTTTAAACCCTGAACTTAAATTCATTGCATTTGTTACAACTGATGAACCTCCTTCATAATTACCAAATCCTATAGTTTGCATTATAGTTCAATCTTGGTTTTAAGCTTGGTGTACCTTCTATGAGTTGGACAAGTGTATAATGACATGTATACATATTTATATTATCATGCAAAATATTTTCACTGTATAAAAATGCTTTGTGTTCTACCTACTCATCTCTCCCCACTTCCTAAATCCCTTGGCCATCACTCATCTTTTTTTTTTTTTGTCTTCATAGTTTTGCCTTTTACAGAATGTCATGTAATTGGAATCACAAGGTATGTAGTGTTTTCCAATTGGTTTATTTCACTTAGTAGTATGCATTTAAGGTTTTTCTATGTATTTTCATGGTTAGCATATTTCTTTCAAGCACTAAATACTATTTCATTGACACTTGAACAAGTGTTTGTTTATCCATTCACCTGCTGAAGGACATCTTGATTGCTTCCAAGATTTGGCAATTATGATTTAGCCTGCTATAAACATCCACATGCTCCATGGTATTTGGGTTAAATTCCAAGCAATTTGATTATTGGATTATAAGGTAAACAAAACAAACAAAACAAAACAAAAAAAAATGCCAGACTGTTTTCCAAAGTGGCTGTATCTTTGCATTCCCACCATGGTCCCACCAGTTTGTGTAATACCATGTCCTTCCCAGGGTTAGGTGTCAGTGTTTCTGATTTTGATTTTGATGTTGTAGTATCTTGTTGTTTTAATTTGCATTTTTCTGATGATATATGATGTGGCACACCTTTTCATATGTTTATTTGTCATTTATATCTCTGGTGATAGTGCTTGGATTATTTTTTAATTGGGTTGTTTGTTTTCTTGTTGCTGAGTTTTAAGAGTTCTTTGTTTATTTTGGATAACAGTCTTTTATCAGAAGTGTCTTTTGCAAATATTTTCTGCTAGATATGGCTTGTTTTCTCATCCTTTTGACAATATCTTTTACAAAGCAGATTTTTTTAAGTCCAGCTTGTCGATTATTTCCTTCATTCATCATTTCTTTGATGCTACATCTAAAAAGTCAACAACATTATCTAAGATCATCTGTTTCCTCCTATGTTATCTTCTAGACATTTTATACTTTTTCATTTTACATTTAGTTCTGTAATCATTTTGAGTTAGTTTTTGAGAAGGGTGTGGTGTCCTTATCTAGATTCATTTTTTTTGCATCTGGATTCCAGCTGTTCCAATACAATTTGTTGAAGAGATTGTCTTTTCTCTATTGTATTACCTTTGCTCCTTAGTCAAAGATCAGTTGACAATATATATGGAAGTCTTTCTTGGCTTTCTATTCTGTTTCACTGGATGTATTTGTGTATACTTTTCCCAATACCACATTTTTTTGATTATTATAGCTTCATAGTAACTTTTGATGTTGGGGTCATTTGTCTTTCAATATTATTCTTCTCTTTCAGTATTCTAGGTCTTTTGCCTCCCTAAAAACTTTAGAATCATTTTGTCAATATCCATAAAATAACTTGCTAGGATTTTGATTGGGATTTCCTTGGATCTGTAGATTAAGTTGGGAAGAACAGATAACTTGATAATGTTGAATCTTCCTGTCTGTGAACATGTAATATCTTTCCATTTATTTAGTTCCTCCTCGATTTTATTCAACAGAATTTTATAGTTTTATTTATATAGATCTTCTATGTATTTTATCAGATTTATACCTAAGTATTTTAATTTGGGGAGTGTTAAAGTAAATGCTATTGTATTTTTAATTTCAAATTCCATTTGTTCATTGCTGGTATAAGGTGAAAGCAATTGCTTTTAGTGTATTAACCTTTTATCTTACAAGCATAATATAATTACTTATTGGCTCCAAGAGCTTTTTTTTAAGTTGATTCTTTAGGATATTTTACTTATATGATATTGTCAACTCCAAACAAAAGCCATTTTATTTCATTCTTCTCAATGTGTATACATTTTATGTTTATTTTTCTTGTCATTCCATTAGCTGGAACTTCCAGTCTGATGATGAAAAGCAGTGGTGACATGAGACCTCTTACTTTATATCTGACTTTACCTGGAACTCTTTTGAATTTCTCATCTTTATATGTAATGTATGTAGGGTTTTTGTAGATTATTTTTTATAAAACTTAGGCAGTTCCCCTCTTTTTCTAATTTACTGAGAGATTTTTTTTGGGTGAATGAGTGTTGAATTTTTGTCAAAAGCTTTTTCTGTATCTATTGATATGATCAAGTGATTTTTCTTATTTTGCTTGTTGATATGATGAATTGCATTAATTTATTTTCAAATGTTCATCCAGACTAGTAGGATAAATCTCACTTGATTGTGTTATATAATTTTTTATACATTATCAGATTATATCTTCTAGTGTTTTGTTGAGGAATTTTATATTTATGTTCATATTGATCTACAGTTTTCTGTAGTTTTTTGTTGGTCTGTAGTTTTCTTTTATTGGAGTATCATTTTCTGGTTTTATTATTAGGGTCATGCTGTCTTTATAAAATAAATTGGGAAGTGTTTTCTCAGCTTCTTTGAAATAAATTATGGAGAAGGGTATAATTTCTTCCTTAAATGTTTGTTAGAATTCATAAGTGAACCCAACTGGGCCTGATGTTTACTGTTTTAGAAGGTTAATTATTGATAAATTCTTAGTTTTTATTTTTGTTTTTTAACCATTTTTTATCAAAGTATAGTTAATTTACAATGTCATGTTTGTTTCAGGTGTGCAGCAAAGTGATTCAGTTATATAAGTATATTATGTGTATATATATAGCATATATATATAGTGTGTATGTTACTTTTCAGATACTTTTCATTATAGGTTATTACAGGATATTGAATATAGTTCTCTGTGCTGTATAGTAGATTCTTGTTGTTTATCTGGTTTGTATATAGTAGTATATATATATGTAAACCTCAAATTCCTAATTTATCTCATCACCTCCACAACCCACTATCCTCTTTGGTAACCATAAGTTTGTTTTTCATGTCTATAAGTCTATTTCTCTTTCTTAAACAAGCTAATTTGTATCATTTTTAGATTCCATTTATAGGTGATATGATATTTGTCATTCTCTGTCTGACTTACTTCACTTAATATGATAATCTCTAGGTCCAGCCACATTGCTGCAAATGATATTACTTCATTTCTTTTTATGGATGGTGTATACACATATATATGGCTAGCTATACACATACATACACACCCATCTTGTCTTCATTATACATTTATCTGTCAATGGACATTTAGGTTGCTTCAATTTCTTGGCTATTGTTAGTAGCACTGCTGTGAACATAGAGGTACATGTATCATTTTGAATTATGATTTTCTCAGGATGTATGTCCAGGAGTGGGATTCAGGATCTTATGGTAACTCTGTATTTTTTTTAAGGGCCACACTCGTGGCATATGGAAGTTCCCAGACTATGGGTCAAATTGGGTCTGCAGCTACCGACCTATGCCACGACAACAGGAACGTGGGATATGAGTTGGGTCTGTGACCTATACCACAGCTCAAGGCAACATCAGATCCTTAACCCACCGAGCGATGCCAGGGATTGAGCCCACATCCTCATGGTTACTAGTCAGGTTTGTTACCACTGAGCCACAATGAGAACTCTCAGGTAACTCTATTTTTAGTTTTTAAAGGAAATTTCATACTGTTCTCTAAGGTGCCTACATTAATTTACATTTCCATTAATAGTATAGGAGGGTTCCCTTTACTCTACACCTTATCCAGCATTTATTGTTTATAGAGATTTTAATAATGGGCATTTGATTGGAATGAGGTGATACCTAATTGTAGTTTTGATTTGTGTTTCTCTAATAATTAGCTATGGTGAACATCTTGTAATGTGCTTATTGATCATCTCTATGTCTTCTTTGGAGAAATGTCTACTTAGGACTTCTGCCCATTTTTTTTTTAATATTGTTCTATTCCTTTTTTTTTTTTCTTCTATTCAGCTGTATGAGCTATTTGTATACTTTGGAAGTTAACCCCTTATGTGAAGCATCACTTGCAAATATTTTCTCCTACTCATCGTTTGTATTTTTGTTTTATTTATGGTTTCCTTTGCTGTGCAAAAGCTTTCAAGTTTAATTAAGTACCATTTGCTTATTTTTTTCCTTTTATTTCTATTACTCAGGGAGACAGATCTAAAAAAAAAATATTGTTGCAATTTATGTCAAAGTGTGTCCTGCCTAAGATTTCTTCTAGTAGTTTTATAGTATTTTTCTTATATTTTGGTTTTTAATTCATTCTGAGTTTATTTTTTATATGATGTTGGAGGATATTCTAATTTCATTCTTTTACATGTAAATATCCAGGTTTCCCAGTACCTCTTATTGAAGAGTCTGTCTTTTCTCCTTTGTATATTATTGCCTTTTTGTCATAGATTAATTGACCAAAAATGTGTAGCTTTATTTCTGGGCTTTCTGTCCTATTCCAGTGATCTATATTTCTGTTTTTGTGACAGTACCATATTATATGAGTACTATTGCTTTGTAACATAGTTAGAAATCAAGGAGTGTAATTCCTCCTGCTCCAGTCTTCTTTCTCAAGATTGGCCAAGATCTCCAGGGTCTTTCGCTTTTTCATACAAATTTAAAATTTTTTCCTAGTACGTGAAAAATGCCATTGGTAACTTGATAGGGATTGAACTAAATCTGTAGATTGCATTTGGTGGTATGATCATTTTAACCAGTACTGATTATCCCAATCCAAGAACACCGTTTGTTTTTTCCATCTGCTTGTGTCACCTTCAATTTTCTTTTAGCAGTAACCTAATAGGGTTTGGAGTATTGGTCTTTTGCCTCCCTAGGCAGCCTTATACCTAGGTATTTTATTCTTTTTGATACTATGGTAAATGGGATTTTTTTCCTTAATTTCTCATTCTGATGCATTGTTGTTAGCATGTAGTAATGTAATTGATTTCTGGATATTAGTTTTCTATCCAGAAACATTCCTAAATTCCTTGATGAGCTCTAGTAGTTTTCTGGTAGTGTCTAGGATTTTCTATGCATAGCATCATGACAAATACAAACAGTTCTTTTCCAGTTTGGATTCCTTTTATTTATTTTTCTCTGATTGTTGTTCCTAGGACTTCTAAAATTATTTTGATTAAAAGTGTTTAGAGTGGGCATCTTTCTCTTATTCCTGATCCTACAGGAAATGCTTTCTGCTTTTTACCATTGAGTACAATTTTAGCTGTGTGTTTATGTATAGTCTTTACTATATTGAGGTATGTTCCCTCTGTCTGTTTTCTGGAGAGTCATCATGAATGAGTGTTGAATTTTATCAAAAGATTTAACTGCATCTATTAAGATTATAGTGTGTTTTCTATTCTTCAATTTGTTAATGTGGTGTATCACATTGTTTGATTTGTGGATATTGAAGAACCCTTGCATCTAGGGATAAAACCCACTTGATCATGGTGCTATGATCCTTTTAATGTATTGCTGAGGTCAGTTTGCTAGTATTTTATCAAGGATTTCAACATCTAAGCTCATCAGCAATATTGGTCTGTAATTTTCTTTTCTGTGGTATTGTCTGATTTTTGTATCTGGGTGATGGTGACCTCATAGAATGAGTTTGAATGTATTCCTTCCTCTGCAATTTTTTGGAATATTATAGAAGGATAGGTATTAACTCTTTTCTAAATATGTGGTAGAATTCACCTATGAAGCCACCTGGCCCTGGCCTTTTTCTCATCAGTAGTTTTATAATTACAAACTTAATTTCAGTCTGCTCATATTTTCTATTTCTGCTCGGTTCATTTTGAGATCGTACATTTCTTCTAGGTTATCCATTTTATTGGCCTGTAGTTGCTCACAGTAATCTCTTATGATGCTTTGTATTTCTGTGGTGTCAGTTGTAAATTCTCTTTTATTTCTGATTTTATTGATTTTAGCTCTCTCCCTTTTTTTCTTAATGAGTGTGGCTAGAGATTTATTAATTTTATCTTTTAAAGAATCAGCTTTTAGTTTCATTGATCTTTTCTATTGTTTCTTTTGTCTATATTTAACTTATTTCTTCTATGATCTTCATAATCTAATGCATCATTTAAAGTCTGTGTTTCCTGCAAGTTTCCATTGGTGCAGTGGTTAAGGACCAAGCATTGATGCAGCAGTGGCACAGGCTGCAACTGTGTTGCATGTTTGATCCCTGGCCTGGAACTTCCACACGCCATGGGTGCAACCAAGACAAAAATAAAGTCTGTGTTTCCTCTTTGATTGTTCTATTGGGATGATCTGTCCGTTGATGTGAGTAGGGTGTTAAAATCTCCTACTGTTATTGTTATCGTCAGTTTCTTTTTTCTTGTAGGTTGTCAATATTTTCCTTATATATTGAGGTGATTTTTTTGTAAATATATATACATATATTTATAATTGTTTTATCTTATTGGATTCATCCTTTTATCATTATACAGTGTCCTTCTTTATCTCTTAGAACAGTATTTATGTTAGCGTCAATTTTTTCTGATACAAGTATTACTGCTCCAGCTTCCTTTTGATTTCCATTTTCACATAATACCTCTTTCCATCCTTTCCCTTTCAGTCTATGTGTGTCTCTAGATCTGAAGTCAAGTCTCTCATAGACAGCATATATACTGGTTCTGTTTTTTAATCCATTCAGCCAGTCTCTCTTTTGGTTGGAGTATTCAGTCCATTTACATTTAATTTAACCATTGACATGTGTTTTCCTATTGCCATTTTGTTAATTGTTTGGTGGTTTTAGGGAGGTCTTTTTTTCTGTTCTCTTGTGATTGATAACTCTCTTTAGTGTTATATTTAGACATTTTTCTTTTTGAGTGCACATCTATTATAGATTTTTGTTTTGAGGTTTCTGTGAGGTTTTTGTATAGCAGTCTATATATGTATGTTTTAAGCTGCTAATCTCTTAATTTCAAATGTATTTTAGATACCCTACATCTGTGTTTTCCTTCCCTCATGACTACTGTTTTTGACATTATATTTTATATCTAACTGTTTTGTGTATTCCTTAACTGTTTATTGTTGTTACAGATGACTTTACTATTTTGTCTTTTAACTTCCCTAACAGTCTTGTGCGTGGATGATTTCCTACCTTTATTGTATGTTTATCTTTACCAGTGAGCTCTTCCATTATATAATTTTCTTTTTTCTAGTTTTGACCTTTTCTTTTCCATTTAGAGATGTTCCTTTAGCATTTGTTGTAAAGCTGGTTTGGTGATGCTGAGTTTTTTAGCCTTTGCTTGTCTGCAAAGCTTTTGATATCTCCATCACATCTGAACTAGAGCCTTGCTGAGTAGACTGTCCTTTGTTGCAGGTTTTTATCTTTCATCATTTTACGTATATTGTGGCACTCTTTTCCAGCCTAGAGTTTCTGCTGAAAAGTCAACTGTTAGCCTCATGGGAGTTTCCTTGTAACTTATTTGTTGCTTTTTCATTGTTTCTCTTAATATTCTTTCCACCTTTAATTTTTGTCATTTTAATTATGATGTGTCCTTGTGTGTTCTTCTGTGAGTTATTACTATATGAGACTCTCTGTGCTTCGTGTGACTGTTTTCTTTCCCAGGTTAGGAAAATTTTAGTTATTATCTCTTCATATATTTTCTCAGGCCCTTCTCTCTCTCTTCTCCTTCTGGTACCACTATAATGAAAATATTAGGGTGCTTGATATTGTCCCAGAGGTCCCTGAAACTGTCCTCATTTTCTTTTACTTTGTTCAGCAGCAGTGATTTCCACTACTCTGTCTTCAAGCTCATTGATTTTTTTCTTCTGCTTCAGTCTACTATTTGTTCTTTCGTACATGTTTTTTTTTTCATTTCAAATATTGTATTCTTCAATTCTGATTGGTTGTTCTTTATACTTACTAATTCTTTGTAACAACTTCTAATTTTTTGATCTGTGCATTGATTCTTTCACAAGTTCTTTGATTCTCTACAATCATTACTCTGAATACTTTCTTGGTATATTTTCTATATTCAGGTTACTTAGTTCTTCTTCTGGGGTTTTATCTTGTTCCTTAGCTTAACATATATTACTCTGTCACCTTATTTTGTCTAAATTGCTATTTGTATTTTTATGTGTGTGGTAGGTTAGTCATGTTTCTGGACCTTGGAGAAGTGGTCCTCTGTAAGAGCTATTCTATACATCCAGCAGTATATTCCACTATAATTACACAAGAGGTAGGGGCCAGCTGCTCCCCAGGTAGTGTCTAGCCAGTAGTTGTAGGCTTGGGCTATAAGCCTACAAAACTGTAGTTTCCTTGCTTTTGGTAGACACCAGAAGCCCCCTCATGGTTGAGACAATTCTTTTAATAGTTAGAGGTCAATTTAGATTATTTATTCTTGTGTGAATTTTCAAAGATTCTATCTTTAAAGGAATTATCTATTTTATCTAGGTTGTTGAAATTTGTAGTCATAGAGTTGTCCGTGTATTCCTTTATTATCATTTTAAGTTCCATGGTACCAGTAGTGATGTCTTCTCTTTCATTTCTAATATTAGTAATTTATGTTTTCTCTCTCTGTTTTTTTCTTCCTTAGATAGCCATTGATTTTATTTATATTTTCAGAGAAACAGCTTTTTGTTGTTGTTGTTGATTTTTCTGTTTTCAATTTCATTGGATTTTGCTCTAATTAGTATTATTTATTTTCTTCCACTTACTTTGGACTTAATTTGCTCTTTTTCTAGGTTGCTAAGGTAGAAATTAATATTTATTTTAGATTTTCTTTTCTATTTATGCACTAAGTGCTATAAATTTACATTTAAGTACACCTTTTTCTGTGTCCTACAAATTTTGATAAGTTTTAAAATTGTTATTTAGTTCAGAATATTTTTAATTTCTTTTGAGTTATCTTCTTTTGATCCACATGCTATTTAAAAGTTAATTGTTCCCGTCGTGGCGCAGTGGTTAACGAATCTGACTAGAAACCATGAGGTTGCGGGTTTGGTCCCTGGCCTTGCTCAGTGGGTTAAGGATCCGGCGTTGCCATGAACTGTGGTGTAGGTTGCAGATTTGGTTCAGATCCCATGTTGCTGTGGCTCTGGTGTAGGCTGGTGGCTATGGCTCTGATTAGACCCCTAGCCTGGGAACCTCCATATGCCACAGGAGTGGCCCAAGAAATGGCAAAAAGAAAAAAAAGTTATTTGTTTAATTTCCATTTTTTTTTGGTCTTTTTATCTTTTAGGGCCACACCTGTGGCATATGGAGGTACCCAGGCTAGGGGTCAAATTAGAGCCATAGATGCCAGCCTACGCCAGAGCCACAGCAACTCAGGATCTGAGCCGCATCTGTGACCTACACCACAGTTCACAGCAATGAGATCCTTAACCCACTGAGCAAGGCCAGGGATCAATCTGCATCCTCATGGATGCTAGTCGGGTTTGTTAACCACTGAGCCACAGTGGGAACTCCTATTTGGGGGATTTTAATTTTCTTTCTGTTATTGATTACTAATTTCTTTTTTAATTTCACCCTCCTTTGTTCATGATAATGTTCCTTTCTTTGATATTTGATTTGTCTGAAATTAAGTTAGTTTCTTCTACTTTATTTAATTATTATTAGCCTGGTATATTTTCTACCATCCATTTACTATTAATCTGTGTATGTCTTCAAATTTAAAGAGTTTTCTGTGGACAGTGTATTTGGGTCTTGATTTTTGATCCACTCTAATAATCTGTGTCTTTTAATTTTCACTTAGATCAGTGATGTTCAAATTGATTATTGATATGTTTGGATTCACATTTACCATATCTGTTACTGTTTTGAATTTGTTGTCCTCTTCTTTGTTCCAATTTTTTGCTTTCACTTTTTTCTGCCTTTTGTTTTTTTAATTGAATATACTTTATGGCTCCATTTTTCTTCTTTTTGAATATATTTATTTTACTTTTTTGAAACTTTTTTAATGGTTTCCCTCAATTTTGCAATATTTATTTACTGCTAATCAAATTCCACTTTTAAATAACAGTCTACCAATTGATAGGTAACCTGAGTACCTTATAATAATAAAATAATCTCAATTTTCCCTTCTATCCCTTATATCATTACTGTGAATCATTTCACTTACATGCTCTTGTATAAACATATGCACGTAAATATATATGTATGCATATATATGTGTATATATATATATATATATACACATGCATAGGCATATATAATAGACTATAGTGTTACATTATTTTTCTGCCATATTATTTACAAATAAATTAATATACTTTTTTAATCTATCTACACTTATTTCATCTTCATAGATCTTCCTTAGTTTATACAGACTTGAATTTATGACCTATATAACTTTTCTTCTTTCTAAAGAACAACTTTTTTTTTTGCTTTTTTTAGGGCCACACACAGCATATGGAAGTTCCCAGGCTAGGGGTCAAATCAGAGCTGTAGCTGCTGTCCTACACCACAGCAACAGCAGTGTGGCATCCAAGCTGCATCTGTGACCTACACCATAGCTCACAGAACCACCAGATCCCTGACCCACTGAGCAAGGCCAGGGATCAAACCCACATCTTCATGGATACTAGCTGGATATATTTCCACTGTGCCACAATGGGAACTCCCTCTATAGAACAACTTTTAATATTTATTGCAAGTCAGGTTTATTGGCAACCAGTTTGCTCAAGATTTTTATGTCTGAGAAAAAGTAATTCTTAATTTTTTCCCTCTATATGTAAGATTTTTTTTTTCCTGTGGCTTCTTTCAGGATTTTTTCCATTATCTTTGATTTTCTGTACTTCAAAAATGTTATGCCTAGGTGTAGTTGATAGTTTTCTTTCTTGAAGTACTCTGAGCTTCTTGGACTTGTGGACTGGTATCCAACATCATTTATGGAAAATTCTCAATCATTATTTTTCAAGTACTTCTTTTGTTACCTTTTTTCTTCTGTTATTCTCATTATATGTATGTTATATATGCTTTTGTAGCAATTGGATATTCTCTACTGTTTCTTTCAGTCTGAGTTCTCTTTGCTTTTAAATTTTTAAAGATTCTATTCACATACCTTTTAGCTCAGATTCTTTCTTCAGCATACCTAATCAACTAAAAGACCATCAAAGTCATCCTTCACTTCTCCTCATTCCAAAAGTAGAAAAATGGTAAAAGATAAAAAATGTAACAAAGAATAAGGCAATAAATACAGTTTAAAAATATTTTTTTGGGTTCCCTTTGTGTCTGTCTTAGAATTTCCATCTTTTTGTTTACATTGCCCATATGTTCATGCATATTTTATCCTTTATCCTAAGAGTCTTCAGCATATTAATCATAATTGTTTTAAATTATTAAAGTAATAATTCCATTAGTCCTGCCATATTTGATTCTGATGATTGTTCTCTACTCAAATTGTATTTTTTACTTTTTGATATGCCTTGTACTTTTTCTTAATAGCTAGATTTGATATACTGGGTAACTGCTATAAATAGACCTTAATAATGTGATTGCAGGGGTAGAGTTACCAGATGAATTCCATAGTCTGTGGTTAGATTTCAGTCTTTAGTGACCTATACCTCTGGCTAGGAACTTCACATAAGTTTCAAGGTTTTTTTTTTTTTTTTTCTCTTCCCTTAGGTGGAACAGGATGGTTAGAGTAAGCTGGAGTTGGGTATTTTCTTTCCTTCAGCTTTGTTAGACTCTGATAAAACACAGCAGGTTAAGCTCTGGTTAAGTAGTTTCCCCTGAGGACAGGCCTTGTTAGAAACAGTGTGTTCTGGTATATTCCTTTCATTCTTTCTCTCTTTCTTTCATTTTTTTTATTTCCCCCTGCTGGAATCTGAGGGATTTTTTTTTTCTCAGATAACCACTGTGGGAATCTGGCCAAGTTCCTATTGGTAAATCTCATGACATCATGGAGTATTTCCCTATGGAGCTTTTAACTGTCAGGAATGTCCATGCTGTGCCTTTAGCAGATTGTCAATTATAGTTCAAGTTTTTCCTACCTTGACACTGTCTTCTATGGTGATTTCTACTTGTGAGCTGCTGCTCTGGTAAGCCGCAAATTCCTGTATTTACCTGCCTATCTTTCCAGCTTTAGGGTTAGCAGTTGGTGCTGTGTTTGTCCCTCTTATGTATTTGAGAAGAGGTGTTTATTATGTAGTTTGTTCAGATTTTTACTTGTTTTTAGGACATAGAGGTGAATTCCTAGCTCCTTTTATAGGGATCTGGGGATTGGAAGTCTGTAAAGCAGCTTCGAATAATAGAAATTCAAATCTTTGAATAGCCTATTTCCTAGGAAAAATATGAAATCCATTGACTGAATGGAATACTTTTCTCAAAGAAACAAAAGAATTAAACTAGAAAGGATTCTTGGTAAACACATTAAAATGATTACACCTTTTGTTTTCTCTCTAAAACCTAAGAAGAGAATATAGTAAAACTGGGTGTTTATCTATGTAAACTGGGAGTGAGGAGGCAACAAAATGGAGGGAAGTATCAATAGCTTCTGAAGGAGACAAGAAATGAATGTCTCAGTGAAACCTAAAGAAACAATAATTCTAGTAGAGCTGAACACTGAGTAGAATTAAGCCAGTTTTCCCACTAAATAGAAACATTTTGATATGCCAGTTTCAAGGCCAGACACACAGCTGAAAATGGGAATATTATTTGAATGACTTTATGTAGAATGACTGAAGAATAGAATTCTCTTAGTATTCACAGCCGAGGAATTGCTTTGCCTCTAACTGTACCTTCAACAGTAATCTAGAAATTCATTCTCTAGAGAATTAAATCATGAGGGGCTCTGGAATTGTGGTCTCCATTTGCAGCAGAAATTATGTGTAAAGTGATGGTCTAAAACCAAGGAACTTAGTGAAAGGTATAAATGATAACCAATCATGTTCTCTTTCTTGCTCTACTATCAAAATTTTGCAATCCAGGCATATTATTTTCCAAATGCCATTACTCTTTTTCAAAGCAAGAGAATAGATGATTTTATTTTTCCTGAAGAAGCTGAAACTCCTGTAGAGGAACACACTCTATCATCTGCCACAAATTATGGTGCAACCCTGATTAAACTGCAATAAAATCCATAAGATGACATGCCTCAAGAGAACGCACATAGATTCCAAACTAAATTCTCATACATATCTTAAATATGATTAGATAACCAATTTTACTGAAAATAATAAATGGAAAATTTGTAAATTAAGCTTAATTAGGTAGATTGTTAACAAAATGACCACAGAAAAATTATCTGGATATCTTGAAAATGAAACAAGAAATGTAAAATATTATTTATTATAGTTCATAGAAATAACAGAGGTGCAGCACTGGGAGTTTCTTTAGACAACTTATTAATCTGGTCTTTCTTTTTGATCCAAGAGACTGGAGTGACATGTCCAAATTTGAAAAGCTTGAGTGTTGGCATAGCTTAAATTCTTTACATAATTTGCATGTATCTCAAAATAGATATTTTCAGAAATGTATTTACATTATAAATCAAAAAGTTCTTCTCTCCCTTCCCTTCTTCACTGTCTTTTAAATGAATGAGACCAAGAGTTATGGTAAGAAGTAGGAAAATAGAGTCTGGTTGTATACTTAGCACCAAATAGGCAAAGCACAGAAGTAGGAATAAGTTTAAGGGGGAAATAACTAAGGAAAAGAACAGAGAAAAATTCTCACTATGAGTCTCACCAAGTACAGAAAGTCCCTTTGCCTTTAGTTTGGAGGGAAACAAGATGAAATTATCACACCCTTACAATTTGGAGAAGCATATTGAGAACAGCAGTCACACTGTAGGAAATCCTAGTAACTCCTGCCTGTGACATAAGGTTCTACTGCTTCTCACTGTCACTGTCTCCTGTGTTTCAAGAGAGGGATTTGACAGCAAAGTACAGACTCTGAAGGTGCTGGGGACAGGTAAAATGATATTGGCAGACACAAAATGGTATGGACTGCTTGGTGGCACAATGAATCTCTGCTTAGCTATGAGTGTGAACAAAGGGATTTCAGTTTAGCCACGCCTGCAAAGAATAATTGAGAGGATACTTGCAAATTGTTGTCTGTTCATTTGAAATTTTACTATAACTCTCTAATGGTGACCTAGGAGTTTAGTAATAAGATAGCCCGGGTTATGCTGCAGTAATAAAATCTAACATCTCAATAGCAAACATAATAAATATACTTGCTCACACAAGTTCTGCCATAGGTCTGAGCAACTCTCCAGGTCAGCTGTCCTTGAAGTTATGGCTCATTGATTTAAGCGTTTTAGTCCTATAGCTCCTACGTCTCAACACATGATTCTGCTTTTGCAACAAGATAGCAGGTAAAGAGAATTCTGGCGAGCCACTCGTTGCCAATAAAATGTTTTGACTTACAATATGCTGAGACCAGCTCAGCAGGTGAGGGCTGAAGAATGGGTGCTGTGAAACTTAGGAAAAAGTTAACATAAAACAAGACACACTAACATTTATCTTAATCAAAATTGGGAACCGGAGGACTCAAGGTTTCAGGGACCAAGAGCGCCACCTCAAGAAACCACAAGGCTTTTATTGTGCTCTCAAGTGAGGAGGGGGTTGTAGATGCAAGATATAGTTCTTTTAATTATTTTTAAAAGTTACTTTATTATTTTAAAAGTCACATAGCTGGTAGATGGTTAAGCTTTTATTCTGATCTTTAGGCATTTAACAATCATTAGCATTGAGGAAGCCTGGTGTCAGCTATGCATAGCATCTAGAGAATCATCATTGTCCTTCCGCAAACCTCATGCCTATCAGTGGCAAGCCGGCATGCCTAGGTTTGTACCTAGGTTCTCCTTGCTGATGCATATCCTACTAACGACCCCTCAAAAAACCTTGGGACCATAAGGCTCATCTTTCTCTTATTTTAATAGAACATATCATCCTGTGCAAATGGTGTGCCAATCTGCACAGGTCCGGCATGCCTAGACCAACATATTATGTCCTCATTCAGATGAACACATGAATAACTTATGCCTTTAGGTCTATCTTCTTAAGCTTAAGTCATTTGCCAGCACTGCAACTGTTTTTCAAGCAGGAATATAGGGTAAAGTAAAGCAGGACAAGATGGAGTTTTCAGCATAGAAAATAGAAACAGAATGGCTAAGGAAAGATTGTAGAAACATGTCTCCTGACAAGAATACATGCCACTTCCTGTCAGAAATAACTATTCAGATATAGTCATATGACTACCCAACTTCAAAGGGTCACAAAGGGCAAAGCTTCTGCAAGAAATAAGAGAGAACTGGAGTCAAGTAAATGATTGAAATCTCTATTATTACCCGGGGAAGTGTTCTATTTCAGATGCAAAAGCAAAGTTTGACCAGAAATAATTAATGGAAATAGTAGAATAATTGAAGGAATGGAAGCAATGTATAATGACTTTTCTTCAAATCATGATACTGTGCAGTTGCTGACATTATCTTGGGCTTAAAAGGGAAAAAAATATTCTTGTGTATTTCTGTGAGAAATAGAAAAAAATAAATGAGTTATAGATAATAAATTAGAAGAGAGAAGATGATTAAAGAGTGAATATTGTATTAAATTTCTGAAATTCTGTAATGGATTGCTGAGTGATGTCGTAGAATCTTAAACCTAGCATTTTTCGAGAATTGCTATAGAAGACAGTATTGGGGCTAAAACATTTTTGGGGATAAGAATCACATACAGATTGCTTAGTCTTTCTTCTTGAAATACTGATTCAGAAATCTAACTTCAGATTTGATTTCTTTTTTTTTTAAAGAAAGTTCCATGTGATTGAAGTTGACTGCAATGCTGCAGTAAGGTATACATCCTTTCCTTTCTAATTCTTTTGGTCCCTTCACATTCTAACTACATAAATCTATGGATATTTTTCTATAGAGAGATAATTTTCAGCTTTATTATGTAGTTAATTTCAGTGGCAATTATTTCACATAAATTAATCTCTAGATGCAAATCTTAAAAGGACAAATTAATGGTAGGACAGGTATGTTTTAAAACAATAATTGGCATCACAGTTTGGTGAGCTTTGTTACTTTTCATTCTGTCTCACATCTGCATCATAAACAACTATAAACCCTCCTGAGCTATCTTCCATTAGTTAATCATATAAGAGATTATTGCTATAAATTAGAATTATTGCTCTGCCTTCTTAAGAGGAGTTAAATTAAAAGAAATTAGGAGTTCCTCTTGTGGCGCAGTGGTTAACGAATCCGACTACAAACCATGAGGTTGCGGGTTTGGTCCCTGCCCTTGCTCAGTGGGTTAATGATCCAGCGTTTCCCTGAGCTGTGGTGTAGGTTGCAGAAGTGGCTCGGATCCCACGTTGCTGTGGATCCCGCGTTGCTGTGGCTCCGGCATAGGCCGGTGGCTATAGCTCCGATTCGACCCGTAGCCTGGAAACCTCCATATGCCGTGGGAGCGGCCCAAAGAAATAGCAAAAAGACAACAACAACAAAAAAGAAATTAGACCTCTCAGTCCCTGTTTCAATATTTTCTCTCATTTATAAGACTACTTCTTGGAGAAATGCCATATCTGCCTTCAGCTATTTAACTCACTGACGTTTCTATCATTTTACTGAGAAATTCAGTGTTTATTCATAGAACATGCATGTTACAACATTACAGTGATTATATATTTTCTTTGTCTGTGCTCAAAATGCCATCTGCATTTCTTTATTTCTTAGAAGGATGACATCCACAACATCATCTATAAATATTCAAATTATCAGGAGCATTTTTTTACACTATAAGAATTATATATTCTACAATAAATATTATATTGGTACTCTTCTTCAAATTTCTTCATATTTAGAGTTAAAACAGTGTTGTCTATATGAAATAAACAGCAATTCAATTTGGATGAAATTTGTATTTGCAAAATTGTTATTAGCAACATTTCTATAATTTAAAATACTTTATGCTAAGATACTGATATTGGTGTTTGAAAATTTAATGTTTTGAGAATAGCATTCTTCAGTTACTTTTAAAATGTAAATAATACAATTTTTTGTCCTTTGTGCTAAGTGATTAAGATAAATTATTAATTCATATGTTATCTTCAAAATTTAGGTTCAGATCACTGTAAAATGTAATTCTGGATTAAAATTCAAAGCAATTTATAGGCATACTTTATTTTATTATGCTTTGCCTTTTTAGCATCACAGACATTGCATTTTTTACAAATTGAAGGTTTGCGAGAACTCTGTACTGAGCAAGGCTACCCATACCATTTTTCAAATAGCATTTGCTTACTTCGTTTCTCTGGGTCACATTTGGTGCTTTTCATGATACTTCAAACCCTCTATCAACAAAAAGTTTGTAACTCACTGAAGCCTCAGATGATGGTTAGCATTTTTTAACAGTAAAGTTTTTAAAATTTTTTTATCATACTTGATTTACAATGTTCTATCAATTTTTGCAGTACAGCAAAATGAGTCATACACATATACATTCTTTTTCTCATATTCTATCGTGTTATCACAAGAAAGTATCTTTAGTTAATGTGTATATATTTTTTTAGAGATAGTGTTATTGCACACTTTGTAGACTTCAGTATGATGTAAACAAAATTTATGTCACTCATTTTATTGTGATGTTCACTTTCCTGCAGTGGTCTGGCACCAAACCCACAATAATTCTAAGATACATCTCTATGTAATATGATATTCTTTATTCCTATGAGTTAAAATATGGTAAATTGTTAAAAATATGGTATAGGTGCCTATTTTGTCAAAAGTTATTCAATTAAAAACATTGAGTTCTATTACATGTGAGTGTATATATATTTTTTTTCATAGATTTGAAGAGTATAAAACTATGTAAACTGAAAATACTAGTTACCTCTGGGTTATGGAATTTACATAACTACTTTTAATGCATTTACTAGATTTAAAAATTTTTATAATCATCATGTGTTTACATAATATCATGTGTTTACATAATAATTATAATTATAAAGAATAAAAAATGTTAAGTTCTTTAAGATTCAATTATGTTATTTAAATTGAATTGAGTATAACATTCAATTTAACTAGCAGATATTAATAGGTAACATTTCAGTGTCATTTAGGCTAGCACGTAATTATTCTACAATTTCAGACTTGGGTACTCTATTTTCTTTTCCACAACAATTTAGAAAGACTCCAGTATTTATAGCAAAAGCGTTCTCTTTAATCGTACTACAATAAAACAATATCCACACATTATGGTAGAAAGCCTATTTATAATGCTACTACTATAGAAAGGAAGCAAGCTGTTTACTGAGGAACAAACTGGTGGGTGAGAGTTTTGACAAAAGACCAGGCAAACATTCCAAATGTACTTAAATATTTAATTCCAGGTACACGTAAATAAAAATGTCTCCAGTTTTCTTTCTTTAAATGGGAAAAATATTGAAGGATATATATATACTTTCTTCTTGGAATAACTTAAGAACAGCTCTATTGTGACATATTTTTACATGAAATATTAATTTCATTACTTGCTAATTTTAGATTGTATTTGTGGATCAGGTATTCTTTTAGCACTTTGTATGTGTTGTTTTAGGAAATCCTGAAAAAATATTCGTGAAATGTGTGTTATTTTCCCAATTTGCTGATGGAAAATTAAAGCATGGATTTTTTTTTAAAGTTACCCAAACTCATACACTTAATAAATGGCATATTTGAAACCTGGGGTTGTCTTATTGCTGTTTTAGTCTCTACATTACATTAAGACCTTAGATAATATGTATTTTCAGTTTTGATTGCTGCTTTGATTAAGACTTAATCAGAGATATATTTAATTTATTTCCTTTTCATTTAAGTTCCCTGTAACCATGTAAATTTTATCTTCTATGAGATGTATATTCATGTTGTCTTTTTCACCCTATTGTGATGTTCATATTTTATTAGCTAAATGTGGGTCCCAGTTCTAAAAGACCTTCCCAACGAGTATGCTACAGCAGCCTGAAGTGCCTTGTGGGGAGCAAGATATGTATCTTCTCCATTTTTTGGTGTCTGGAATCCCTGGGTTCTTAGTTGAGCCTCAGCCGAGCAGTCCATTTGCTCAAAGGTGTTTGATATGGAAAAGTCAGGGAAATTGCTTTGATATAAGGGTGGTAAATATTTTTCCTAGTGTTTTTAGTCATTTACTCCATCTCATGATCATTTTTATATGGAGTTAAATTTTTTATGTAGATTTTTAAAATTTTTATTCCTTAAACTTATTTTATTATTATTTTTTCTTAGTAGGGCCACACCTATGGCATAAGGCAGTTCCCAGGCTAAGGGGTGAATCAGAACTGCAGCTGCCCACCTATTCCATAGCCACATCAATGTGGGAACGGACTGCATCTGCAGCCTGCTTGCAGCCAGACCCTTTAAACCACTGCACAAGACCAGGTATGGAACATGCATCCTCATGGATACTAGTCCATTACTAAACCACTGATCTACAATTGGAACTCCATACAGTTTTGTTTTGCTTTTTTTTTAGTCAATCTACTATGGCTTCTGCGATTTGTATGAAAGTTAGAAAATCTTTCACTACTTGAGGATTATATGAAAATGCCACCATAATGTTTTCTAGTATTTTATGAATTTTTTTATATCTAAGATTTTAATCCTTTTTGGAATTGATGAAATGTAGTATATATAGCATGGTATTCAACTTTTTTCCAGTTCTTAGATCAAATATCTCAACACTATATATTACCTCAGTGATTTGAAGTTTTTGTTAAATAGGAAAGATGAGAGTCTATATATTAGCTTTTTTATGTGCTTTCAACTCTGTTCCCTGAGCCCTTTGGTTTATTTACATACTATTACAATATTCTTAAAATTTCTGAGGCTTTGTAACTGATAGGAAGTCCCTCCTGTATATCTTTGTCTTTCATAATCTTCAAGATATGTATGCTTTTCCTTATTCCATATGAAATTTAGAATCCTTTCCTAGCTATAACCTATACTGTTAGTGTTTTTATTTAGAGCATATTGAATTTATGATGGAATTTATGGTGAATTGATATTCTTTTCATTAATAAGGGTTGTGCATATCATTATTTTTCTGATTTATTCTTTGTCTTTTTATTATCTTAGGACAATTTTTCTGCATGAATCTTTTTTCATTCAATAACATGGCCTGTTTTTCAAACAGAACATTTTATCCTTCAAAAGCTTTTTAAAATTTCACTTTTTAAAATTTTACAGTTAATTCTCATAAATATTCCTTTTGCTCACCTATCTCCACACATCTCTTAGTTGTCCAAAAATTTTAATAATAATATCCTCAATATATTATAATACAAGAAGTATTCATCCAGTTCTTATATATACAACACATTTACTCTCTTTATGCTTGAATGGTAGTTTAGGTACAAAATCTATAGTAGATAGGCTTTTTACTTGAAGTTTTTATAAACAATTTTCACTTTCTGCAAATATTGACTATTACTATGGAGAAATCTGAGGCTAGATGAATCTTCCACTCCTATTTTGGAAGATTGTCATCTGTTTTTTTTTTTTCTTTTATTTCTAAGATTTGTTCTATTCCCTGTTTTTGCTTTCTTCTTGAAATTTCCATTTATATGGATATATGTGGGTTGTTTCCTGTCTTCTATATCCAAAAGTTTCTCTTTGATTTAATGAATCTTTTTTAAACTATTTTTTATAATATCTATATTTTGTGATAACTTAATTTGTTTCTTATAACATATACTTGTATTTATTTCCATCAATGTTAACTTTATTTGTGGAGGTATTTCATTTGTCCTCTACTTTTATTCTAAGAAAGGACACTAATTTATCTCCTTGTGTTTACCATCAGTTCTAAGGTATTGCTTTACTGCTCTTTTTATGTTATCATTTAATGAAATTCTATTACAATTTGTAAATTTTTTAATATTTTATTGCATAATTTATTCTCAAATAATTTATGTCAGTTCTCATTTTTTCATTTGCTTATATTATCTTCGCATATATTCTATGTTGGTTTTCTTTTAAATAATAAGCGCCAAGTAATTGGGATTTAGTGGACTGTGCTATTTGTGATGAATTCCGTGGTAATTAAGAGTGAGGGTCATGTTTCAGGCTATGATATTTCTTGAGGTGCAGCTGTGTTTTGGTTCAATTGGACTTCTCCCTATCCAATGAAAAAAAGACACTTAAATATTCACAATCCAAAGATTATCTTCTCTGCTGATACAGAAGCACAGTGAAGCCAGAGATATGGTTTGTCAGTGAGTTTTTTTATTTACACTCATGCCCTCTGCCTTTTGGAAATCAGCAAGATACACAGTGACATTGCCATCAGCCAGGGGACTACCATTTATGCAGCAGCCAACATGGATATAAAGTTTGTTCTACCTCTTAGAGAAATGTAAATTTTGCTATACAAATCTATTAAGTTTTTTGGGTGCTGTGTTCTCTTTCCATCATTTCTTTGTTTCACTTTTCCTGCATAAGCATTGTTGCTGTTTCTTCATTGAAGCTTTTAGAAGCCTTGCCATCATTTTCTCCCATCGATTTATAAATATTACATTGTCTTCTTCTTTCCAATGTTGTTGATGAGATGCATGCCCGATTCTTTTCTTCCACAATTAAATTGTATTGGTATTATAAGCAATTCTCTTTCTTTCAGGATTGGATTTGGACAGGTTAGTCACTTAACAGTTTTTTTCTTAATTGCTGTGTACAAGTTTGACTATTCTGTCTACATAAATTCCTACTTCTTATGTTATGTCACTCTTTATTCTGTTTAGTGAGACATCTTAAATTCATCTTTAGTATTATTAAATATCAGCTTTGCTTTATCCTTTAATTTCATTTGTCTAGTATTTCCTTATTCAACTTCTATTTATAAAGATACTTTATCTTTTTGTTCAGAGTTTTAATAACATAGAGCTAGTTTTCAATTTTTTAATGTAGGAGAATATAGTCTATTTGATATACTGGGAAGATTGATATATTTAACTTTCTTTTTATTTTATTCTTTATTTTTCGATTCTTTTCTTTCTCTTTTCTCCATATCACTAAATCCATCATCAAGAGAATATTTTTCACTCATTGTTTCCCAATGTACATTCTGATAGGTTGTAACTTTTACTTTTTCATGCCCCTTCTCTATCCATCTAACTTTCATTATAGTAATTTATTAATTTTAGTTTGAGACCATTATTAAATTCTCTCGAATTATGACTCTTGCATATTGAGTCCTTATCAAACCATTTTTTTGCATATATCATGCTACTGTTTCATTATTTATTTAGATTTCAAATGTATTACCAAGTTACTAATATTTTATATATTATAAGTGATTCTGTATTTACCCGTTTAAATTTATCTGTATTTTTTACAAGAAGTCAATGCTCGCATTTAGTTCTTCTCTTTCCTATTTCCCTAAACTTAATTTGTTGTTCTGATACATTTAGCTTTTGAAGTTTTAAATATTGTTCTTAAAGACAGTACAGGCTGATATCTTCTTCTCTCCTTCCTTACGTATCTGAAAACATTTATATTTCATGAAAATAGTTGAATGATACCCTAACTTGGTATAGAATTATTGGGAACTAACATTCTTTCCCAAGAATTTTATAAGTGCTATTCTTTGTGCTGTGTCTCTAAAGTTGTTGATTCCTAGTCTTTTAATGATGTCTTTTTTTTTTTAATCTGGCAACTGATCAGAATGCTTATTTATATTTTTAAGATTATACCTAGGGTTATATCATTTTGTAATTTTCTCTGTCATAAATTTATGAAACTTTCAATCAGAAAGTTTCATTATTTAATTATTACTTATTTAATTATTGCCCATTTTTTCCTGTTCTTTTTTCCCCCTCCTGGTGATTTTATACAAATTCAATACTACTTTGAATTCTGGTGATTCATTTGATATTAATTATTTTTAGAGTTATAAACTAACTCCATGGTAATATTTAAAAGCTGTATTTGGTAGAAGAAAACAAGGCAGAGTATATTTATTCCATCTATCCCAGATCAGGATATAAGCTAGTGATTGAAATGACAAGGAGAACAATAGTTTAAACAGTAGAGAAATCAAAGATGAAAAAGGAATTGGTAAACCTGAAGATATGCCTTAAAATTATTCCATATTTAACAGATACAAACATGAAGATGAAAAATATGAAATGCATGTTCAGAATCATGGAGAATAAAATGAAGCACAATGTATATTAATCAAAAATTCCATAATTAAATGGTAAAGAAAATGAGGGAGAGCAAATATTTAAAAACATAATAGTTGATGAATTTCTAAAATGAATTAAAGTCATTCTAGAATGAATGAAAAGTTTTGATAAACAAAACTTCTGTTCATATAACACTACCCTAAAATATGTGCAACTGGGGAAATGATGTATATTAGATATGTAACCAACAAAAATATCATGTTGGATCTCTAAATCAGTTCTACACATCAATGAGAAAAAAATATAGGAAGAGGAGATGAAACATATAAAGTTATTTTTTTAAAGAAAAGGAAGTAATAAAGGAGAATAAAATACATACAAATTTCACTCTCTTTGGTAATCAATGATATGGAAATTAAGACCATAAGGAAACCTTATTTTACACGTGTTTTGAATTTATTCAACACTGAGTATTCATTAAATACAAGGCATTGTACTAAGAACTCCAGGGGCTTTAAGTTGGAGAATACAAAGCATGTTAACTGCCTTTGCAAAGTTTACAAAATAGTGGAGGAGAAATACTTTTTATGGAGATAGGCTAGGAAAAGAGTATCCCAGTTTGAGGGAGACATAGCTAGCATTGTACTATTAAGAGAGTAGAATGATGTATGGAAAAGAAATGCCCTATTTAAATAATTTATAGAGGACTAAGCATATATCCTAATTAAAATATTTCCTTTTTGTTGTTGTCGTTTGAAACAGAATTAATTTTTCTGTCTTTGTAATAGTGGCCTAGTGCTTATTATCAAAAAATTAGTGCTACATAAGTCTGCTTCTGTCAATACATGTTAAAAATTGTAAGAACAACAGTGTTGCTTTTTCTTCTTGGACAACCAGAAGCCATCATTGTATCTGTCCCATAACAAATTTTGGTTGCATGAATAAAATGCAAAACACCATTTTGTCAGTCTGAAAGACATTAAAAGACCAGGCAAAGAAATCTCTACTTTCTTTGGTAGACAAAGAAAAAAAAAAATCAATGAGGTTGCAGTGACATAATCAAAACCATATTTTAAGAAGATTAATTTACATCCCCTGTATTTGATAGACTTGAGAAAGGAAGAAACTGACTTACAAGGTAATTAACACAGTTCATTGTGAGAGAATCAGCATGTGAACAAGCGGAGCAGCAGATGAATAAAGATGACAGGACCATTCAGCACACAAGTTGAATATCACATGAACAGGCTTTAATAGCATATAAGGTGGATATTGATGGCTAAGAGAAAACAAAGGAAGAAAGGATGAAGAATATCCATTCAGTATGAAACTTCTCTGGAGTGTGTTGAGCAGATCATCCCAACTGCATGTTCGAAGATGAAATTAATCTAGTAAACCAGTTAAGCACACACCAACACAATTGAATTGGTGCCAATAGATATTGAGGGCAGCTCAGAATAAAGAAAGTAAAGAAATGTTGATTGTGTAGAAAATATGCGAATTATTCAGTGTGGAAATTATTTCTAGGAGAAGATGAATATTGTAAAGGAGTATATTACCAAAAGAGTAAATAGAATTGGAAAATAGGAGTAGCAGATGTTGTCTTTTGTTTCCTACTTGTCAGACCCAGCCTGTCCCACATTCACAGCATTATGATTTAAATTGCTGTTGCCCACCATCCAGTAGGCATCAGGTGTTTGAACTTAATCTCAATACTGGATAGAAAACCTTCAAACAAAAAGTGATACTCTACACTGGAAGTATTCCTCTCAAAGTTTTAAAAATATTATCAAATTCTCCACATAGGATTGGTCAGTATGAATCGGGATATTTGTATTATGCTTGAAACATTAACAAATTGAAAAGTCCTTTCCTTTCATTGTAATTCTGTCTACACATGCATAATCTATATTACACATTCTTTTCTATAGCTACTTGTGTAATAGTGTATAAAATATACACATAAATAGTATGTCAAAGTTAGGCTAAATTATTCCTGAACACTCAGAACAATCTTCTTATTCAAGATTCAGAAATTAGTTTTTGAGTGCTATTTTAAATTTTCTAACATATCAATATTTGTTTATATGTAAGAAGGAACTGACATGCGGTTGTTTTTGGAAATATAAACCTACTTTCCCATTTGGATACAGCTTCTATTTGGAAAACTTCTTTCTATGTTTACTTTTATATTGCAGATGTATCCTATTTCAAGCTAAAGCTGCACAAACTTTGTTGGTGAGTTGTCATGCTCTAAAATGTAATCAATCACCTGTATATATTTAATTATTTTTAATTCATAATAAATTAAATTTATTTCATAGACTTGGCCAGAAAAAAATAAATTGACTTAAAAACAGAAGAACTTATTTCTGTTGAAATATTATATGATTTAGCATCCTTGCCATTCACTTTCTCTATGGCTAATGTACTGGAGTGAGGTTTGTCTATCACTACTTGAAAAGGAGAGCTAGTTGATGATTTGTGCTATTAATAGGACCTCCTGTTCTTTGAAAGAATGCTTATCAGGGTAGTATTTCCAGCCTCTTAAAGATTGATTAGTACTTGAAAAATATTTTTGGTTTTGATGGCATGGTTATAAAAATATATCTTTAGCCTTACTCTGTATTTATTGTCACCGTTGAGATAAAAGTTGATTTCTCCAGCAACTAGACTTTGGATTCAGTTACTTCTGATCACTTATAGTCTTGTCACTTTTTGGAATCACAATTTTCCCTCACAAGAATTATTATTTTCCTCTTTTAAATGCCAAAATTTTCTTCTTTTAAATAACACCACAGTGATACTATTAAAAAAAATCCATGTCAATAATAAATTTTCTAGACACTCTAAAAATAATTGCATTGTTTTCTGTTATCTGACATGATGAGGCAATAAAGGAATTAAGTATTCCTGTTAATAGTTTTATCATAATCATAATCAATACACGAACATCTATTTCTAACCAATAAAAATTATAAAAAATATTCTAACACTAAACAAATGCATAATTCATATATATGTTTTAGTATTTCATAAATTACTCTAAAACTTTTCAATACTTTAAGGTCATCAATAGTAACTTTATTAACTATTTTATAGTAGATCTTCATCTTTTCTTCCTTTTTCCTGTCAATTAAATAAAATTTTTATTATACTTATTAATGGAAAATATGATCTGTGTCTTATTTTAGATATTATGTAGCATAGAAAAGTTGGCTTTACTTGGTACCTGTCACAAGAAAATACAAGTTTAATCTTCCAGTCACTCAAATATCTCATTCTTATTTCCACAATCTCCATGTTATACTCGAATAACAGAAATAGTCAGTTTTTAATCCCATAACTTTCTACCCTATGTATTAAAATAATTAATAATATAACACTTTGAGAAATGTGTTCTGCTCTAATTAGAATGAATTGGGTAAAATGTATTCTCCATTCATTCTTTTTTTTAATTTTATTATATATATATATTTTTTTTGTCTTTTTTTTGCTATTTCTTGGGCCGCTCCCACGGCATGTGGAGGTTCCCAGGCTAGGGGTCGAGTCGGAGCTGTAGCCGCCAGTCTACACCAGAGCCACAGCAACGCGGGATCCGAGCCGCGTCTGAGACCTACACCACTGCTCACGGCAACGCCGGATCCTTAACCCACTGAGCAAGGGCAGGGACCGAACCCGCAACCTCATGGTTCCTAGTCGGATTCGTTAACCACTGCACCATGACGGGAACTCCTCCATTCATTCTTATCAGAGAGAAAATAAGCAGAGACCAAGCATGTATGACCCAACACATGAATGTCAGTGACATTTATGAACATGGTAAAACAAATATTTAAATATTGTCATTTCATAGTTATTTTCTATTGGTGGCCACATAAAAATTAATATGCATCTAAAGCTTTTAAAAAATCTTTAAAAACTAAAGAAAAACATGAATTGGTGTTACTGCTGTGGCTTAGTGGGTTAAGAACTCAACTAGTATTATGAGGCTATAGGGCCTCACTCAGTGGGTTGAGGATTCTGTATTGCCACAAGCTACAGTGTGGGTCACAGATGTAGCTTGAATCCAGTATTGCTGGGGCTGTGGCATAGGCCAGCAGATGCAGCTCTGTTTCAACCCTTTGATCAGGAACTTCCATATGCCCACAGGTACGACCTTAAAAAGAAAAAAAAGTATTTAAAATATTTAAATGCAAATTACTTTTAATGCAGACTTGTATATGGAGTAACCTATAATAAAAAAATTGGAACATGATCGCAACTAAGGGTCCTGGAGATAGGTAAATTATGGTCATTCCCAGTATAATGATATTTGGTCTATTAACTTATAAAATATTAACCTTAATTTTTAAAGAATTTTGATTGTCTTAGGGCTTGGAATGAGCTAGAGATTAAGTACCATGTGTAATCCCCATTTATCATTCTGTAAATTATATAAATTACATAAAATACCTTAGGGTATTTTAAATAACAATTCAAATCTTCATACATCATTTGATAATTGTCTATTAGTGTTTTAACATTCTCAAGTCTCATAGTGATTCACTATGATTAGGGACTACTGCCCTGAAAACTATTGCATAATTAGCTTGATGAGTTTTGATGAGTTTCTCTACATGTTTAGAGGTTTTTCTTTTTTTTTTGCTTTTTAGGGCCACACCTACAGCATATGGAAGTTCCCAGGCTAGGTGTCTAATCAGATATATAGCTGCCAGCCTACAGACGCAGCAATGTAAAATCTGAGCTGCGTGTGCAACCTGCATCAAACTCACTTAAATGACGGGTCCTTAATCCACTGAGCAAGGCCAGGGATGGAACCTATTTTCTCATAGATATCAGTTGGGTTCGTTACCACTGAGCCACGATGGGAACTCCCTGTTTTTTTTTTTTCCTTTAATATATATTGGATAAATTTTTCTAAATCAGAAAAATATAACATTTTTGTATTCCATTACTTAATATTATTTTCCTATGCTAAAGAATTTGTATAAGCCAAAACTTAAAAAATTAAAAATATATTTTTATTTTAGTTAAAATAGAGTGTATTTTTGTCAATAAAACCATAATTTCATTTGCAATTTTCCTTTTAGAAATGGCATAATGTTCTGAGTAACTCTATTTTTTAAATTTTATTACATGTAATTTTATTATGAGATTATTTATTCAAATAAGTTAAGAGGCAAATTTATTTTTTTTATTATACAATTACCCTTGAACAACACAGATTTGAACTGTATGGGTCCACTTATATGCACATATTTTTCAGTAGTAAATACTGCAGAACTACACAATCTGTGGCTGGTTGACTCCACAATTCAACCAGAGGGCTGACTCTGAGTTATATGTAGATTTTGACAGCACAGTGAGTCAGTGCCCTGATCCCTGCATTGTTCAAAGTTCAAATGTAGTTTTACATTTAGGACATTACAATATTTTTTAAAATAAAGGTAGAAAAATGAACTTCTTGGTAAGTATAATAGCATAAATTTGTGTTGATTTATCCACATTTTTAATCCTTATGAATTTACTCTAATCAAGTAATATGCAGATACACACATATGCAGACACATACATACATATACCTTTTATATATCTGTGTATGCACACAACATAAATACCTTTTATACCTATAAATATATAAATATATATATATAATATAATATATATATAAATATATAAATATATATAGTTTACATTTACTATTACTCCTTATATAAAATATATGTTCTTTCTATGTCGAAAGATCAAAAGTGTGTAAACAGTAACCGAACAATAATTTTTCTCCTGGCTTCTGAAGAATGAAGGTGAATCATGACATTAGTTTGACATTCTTCCTTTTTTTTTTTTTGTAAAATAACCTTAATAGAAAGATCAAGAGATTACAAGATGATTTCCAAAAGGAGAAGCAGTAACAAAACTGATTTTTTCCATGTAAATAACATTTCCTGGAAATTGTCACAAATTCACTGTGTGAATTAAGGTATTTATAAAATCTGTGCTTTAGATTCTTTAATTGTGTAATCAAAGTGTTGAAAAAGACCAGTGACATTCAATATATTTTTAAACTTTAAGACACTGTAGTAAATAAAAGACTAGGTGACACAGATCAAACCCATTTTAGAAGACATTTAGGAAAAAAATGTGTGAAATATTAGAAATGCCTCCCTGTAAGAACTGGCAAACTAACCAGATAGCAGGTAAATACTGGTCCAAATTGAGAACTGTACAGAAATTCAAAGTTATTTTTAATTTGGATTGGGGCCATTTTTGCCTTTGGAAAATTGCTGGTCTCAAAGGCATGGATTAAAATTGTACAATGCTTTTGACAGCAGTGAGTGTCTAGTGGGACATAAATTAAAATCCAGAATATGCCATAGTGAACTCTTCACTTTGGAATGGAATCCTTAAAACCTACATCCCAGAAATAAGGGGGATGAAAAACAAAACCTCAAATTAGTTGAAGGGGTCTCCACAAGTCCTCGGGGTGACCTGGAACATTTTAGCACTTGACAGGAGATTGCCTCGTACTGTCTTTGAGCATCTGTCGGAAGCACGTGGGAATCATCTCTAGAGGAGTACATCATACCAGACTTTACTTATTTCCACAATCAATGGATGCATGTATTGGAATTAAGATATTTGACATAAAAATAACTATATTTATTCAGTGATGTAAAAAATAAAATATTGGAAATTGGAATCCATAAAAATGTAACAGCAATTTTGAAAAAGTATAAAATAGAAACTCTATAAATTAATATATTAACTAATGTTAAGACATTAGTATGGTTAACAGTAAATGAAATACAGAAATAAACTAAATTTAAATGAGCAAAGAATAGTTAGAAATGCACTATATGTTTCAATATTGATATATTCTCAATGACTCATGGCAAAAGAAAAGAGCACAGTTAAAATTTGAAATTATTTTAAACTGATAGTTACTGAAAATATAACATGTAAACAGTTGTGATGTGAAGGTAAACAGAGCATAGAGGGATACTTATAGCCTTAAAAACATATATTAGAAAAAATTAAAAACATAAAATCAATGAGTTATTCATAATATGTAAATAAATACATATGTATGAAAATAGTATTCAAATTAATGTAATCTAATAAAAAATAATAAAGCTACTTACGGCTTGTTAAGAAGGCTAAGTTGGAAGGACCCATGTTGGATCGATGGAAACAAATCTGACTAGTATCCATGAGGACACATGTTTGATTCCTGGCCTCGCTTAGTGGGTTAAGGGTCCAGTGTTGCCATGAGCTGTGGTGTAGGTTGCAGACACGGTTCAGATCTGACATTGCTGTAACTGTGGCATAGGTCAGTGGCTACAGCTCTGATTTGACCCCTAGCCTGGGAACCTCCATATGCCATGGGTGCAGCCCTAAAAAGGCCAAAAAAAAAAAAAAAGGAGGCTAAATCGATTGGTAAAAATTTATAGGACAATACAGTCAATTTCAGGGATTAAAAGGGACTTTATATCTTGAATATGTTAACAATATTGTAAAAAATACTTAGATGAAACTAATGACAATATTTTTGACAATTTAAAAGAAAAATTCCTGGAGAAATTCATAGCTACAACTTATCAAAACTAATATAATGGCATATAGAAAATCTAAACGTTTTCATCAATTTATATATTCAATGAATTATGAATATTTTTAAACATGTGGAAAATTAAAATATAATTTCTAAGCTCATCCATGTTGCTGCAAATGGCATTATTTCATTCTTTTTTATGGCCAAGTAATAAAAATTATCCTACTAAGTTAAGTAAATCAGACAGAGAAAGACAAACATTATATGATATCATTTATGTAAGGAATCTAAAAACAAAAGGATACAAATGAACTTATTTGCACAAGAGAACAGACTCACAGACTTTGAAACCAAACTTATGTTTATCAACGAGCGGAAGGTCTGGAGGAGGAGTGGACTAGGGGTTGGCACTGGCATATGCACTCTATCATTTAGGGAATAATGGGCCAATGGGGACGTGTTGTATAGCACAGAGAACACTACCTAATATTGTGCGACAATCTATATGGGACAGGAATCTGAAAAAGAATGGATGTATATATATGCATAACGGAATCACTTTGTTGTACAGCAGTAATAATTACAACGTAGTAAATCAACTGTACTTCAATAAAACTTAAAAAAATAGAAAATGCAGAAAAAAGTAAAAATAATTTTACAAAGAACATTCCCATACCCACCACCTAGATTCTATTATTAATATTTTGCTGTACTTGTCCTATCACATAACTATCTAAAAATTCCTCTATCTAGCCATCAATCCATATTATTTTTGTTGCACTGAAATCAAATTCTAGACAGCAATTTAGTTTCCCCTGCTTAGCATGAATGCTATTAACCAGAGTCCAATTTTTATGTATATTTTTCTATTGAGGCAACTTGCATGTAATGAATTCTGGAAATTCTAAGTGAATATTCAGTGAGTTTTGACAAATACATACACCTGTGTAATCTTAACCTTACTAAAGTATAGAACGTACCTAATAGCCCCTTCTAGTCTCCCCTCCCAAGATAACCACTCTTTTTTAAAAAGTATTTTTAAAATTGAAATATAATTTACTTACAATATTGTATTGTTTTCAAGTGTACAACACATTGATTCAATAATTTTATACAAAATGTTTGTGATGTGCCTAGTTATCTTCTTTCACACTCTAACATTAGTGCAATATTATTGATTTTATTCTCAATGCTGTGCCTTACAATCCCATTTACTTATTTTATAGCTGGAAGTTTGTACCTCTTAATCCTCTTTACATATTTCACTCATTCCAATGAAATCCATTTGTGACAACATATATAGAGATAGAGTGTATTATGCTAAGTGAAATACATCAGACCAAAAAAGACAAATGCTATATGATTTCACTTATATGTGGAATCAAAAAAACCAAAACAAATGAATAAACATAACAAATCAGAAAAAGACTCATAGATAACCACTCATTTTTCTACAATAATTTAATTTTCCTGTTCTAGATATTCACATCAATGAAATCATAGAGCATGTACTTTTTAATGTAAAGCTACCTTCACGAGTACAATGATTTCAAAATTCATGAACATTGCAGTGCATACATAGCTTATTCTTTTTGTTGATGAATAGTCTTTCATTTCATGAATATACTGAAGTTTCTTTATTCACTCTCCTATTGATGGATACCTAGGCTATTTTCAGTTTTTGATGATAATGATGAAAGCGTATATGAAAATCCTTAAGAAATTATTTCTAATTTCTATTCTAATAAAATGTATTCAGAAATTAAAATGACAAGGCATAGTTAAGGCAAATTTGAAGAAACACAGGATTTGAGGATTTGTATTACATGGTTTTAAGTACAAGTATAGACAAAGAGAACATAGAAAGAATAGAAAGCTGGAAGCACACACACATACAACACACACACAAACACACATACTGGAAATTAATTTATGAAAAAGATGGCACTATTAATAATAAAAAAATTAAAACATGTCTGTTATTAACAGTAGAATATAATTTGTGTCATTTGCATTTATACTCAGGGTGAAATTATTGATGTTACTCTTAGTGTTCAATCTTCAATTGTATATTTTTCCATGAAGTCCAGATTTAGAGGTTTGGGTGTAAAAAGTTCACTTTTTCTTCAAGGTGCTTAGTATAGAAAGAATCATTTATTTTAAATAGAGTCTCCCTAGAGCTCTCTGACTAAAGGACCAGACTCTAATCAAGAGTCTATTAGAATCAAACACCTATGAAATAAATAGCAATGTTACTGGTTTTAACATAGCTTATGTCCATCTTTGCTCAATTAATACTTTCTTTCTAATAGGTGTTAGGAAAACCATTTTTTTTAAAAGCCCCAGTATTTGTACATAAAAAGAGGAGAAAATACACCCCGAAGAACTAATAATTGATATATTAAAATGGTAATATTAGCATATAGTTTTTCCAATTAAAACTCTCCAGGAGAAACAAGGGGATTTCCACATGTGAACATCTGCCCACTCTTGTTTTGGTGCAATAGGCTATATTACTATACAATCAGTAATTTGCACTTGATTAAAATTTTTATTTTGGTTTCTAGTTCAAAAGGACTGAAAAGAAAGATATATCTATATAAAACAGTGATTATTGAAGGAAATAGAAATTATTTCACCTTGAAACTCAGGATTCCTAGAATATGTTGCTCTTTCAGTTAAAATAAAAGGGTATCAGAAGGTTAAAAACTATAAAATGTATCCAGAAAGTATAAGAGAGACAATAGAGGAAGTATGTACATGTAGCCGTAATGTGCGACATGAAAATTGCTTTTGCTTTATTTCCCCCACTTCTATCATCCACTTCCTATATAGGAACATCTGAGAATGTTCTATGTCAGAATACTATATCAGAACAAGTGAGGTCAAGGGGAGCTTTTGTACAAGTGTCAGTCATGGTCTCCTAATCTCTTCCTAGATGGAAAGCAGCAGAGCCAATTATTTTGCTTTTCTGTGGAAAGAATTAAATGAATGTCTTCATATTGAAAGAGAGCTAGAGAAGAGTTGCAAAAGAAGGTAGAAAAGAGACGGTTTAGGAATATTAATATTAGATCAGTGTACAAAAATGGGAATATACCCAAAGATAATTTCTGGAAAATAAAAGGGTAATACTGTAAGATGAGCCACTTCCCACTTGGTGTTTGCTGACTGGAAACATCTGCATATAGGTCCAGAATTTCTTCTTTGGAAAGGGGAAAATGTGATGAACATGTGGTTTTTCCTTAGCTTGAGTATATATACAAGTTATTTGGATTCATTAAGATACTAGTCTTTCACCAAAGAGACTGCCTGGCAAAGTCTCCTAAGCCTCTCTCACATGTAGTAATGTTACAGAGGAATCACTGGATGTCCTTTACAATGAGTGAGAATAGAACAGCAGAGCCTAAGCTCCTGGATACCACCTGGTCTTAGCTGAGATTTGTGGGAACACAAGCAGAGAAATCTAGGTAGGTACCACAAGACTAGATGTGGCTCTCCTATCACTGCTATATATGTCTAGAATCTGTCCCTATATCTCTGACTGTTTCCTTTTGATGATGTGGTGATGGTCCAGGAAGAGGAAGGACAGAAGAGCAGAAGAGCTCTTCAAAGTGGTGAAAATACAGCAAGGGATCTTCTAATCATAACTGCAATATTCGTTCTTGAATTTGATTACATAGCTTGTAAAAAAGATAATGAGATTTAGACAAGATGAAAGAAAGAAAGGAAAAAAAAATCCTTAAAAAATGAACTATCTCATAGTCATTGCCAAAAAAAAATGAGTACCCTTAAAGGAAATTGATTTATGAAATAAAAATATTAATATATATGTACATTTGACTTGCAGTAATTTACCTAAAAATAACAAATAATAAGTGTTGCCTTTGCTTTACAGACCTTAAGACCCATTTCAGTCAGTCTGGACTCATCCATCTAGTAACCTGTCAATTCAAATTCTCTGTGACAGTGAGCATTTCGATTTCTTCCAAATCAGTGAGTCTTTAGGTAAGAGGTTAGGTATAAGGAAAAAAAAGTAGGATCAATACATGAATATACATGAAAGCAGGGCTGCTGTGGAAGCAGTACCACTTCCTGTATATTATAAAGTGCTTCTAGCATGATATGAAGAAATATGGAGAAAAATTCATTATGGATGAACAGATAATGAGACAAAATGTAGGAAGCATGAAAGAAAGTGGTGGCAGGTGTGAAGAAGCAGAGGAAAGGAGAGATCATAAACATTTCATAATTAATGTTGGACTTCAAAGCACACAAGATCCACACCCCATAACTTTTATACTATGAGCATCACTGTCTTTGGGTATTGTTTTTTTTGAGGGGAGGGTCTTGCTCATGGCATATGGAGGTTCCCAAACTAGGGGTCCAATCAGAGTTGTAGCGGTGGGCCTATGCCACAGCCACAGCAACATGGGATCCAAGCCGCATCTGCATCTGTGACCTACACCACAGCTCATGGTAACATCAGATCCTTAACCCATTGAGCAAGGCCAGGGATTGACCCCACATCCTCATGGATGCTAATTGAGATTGTTAACTACTGAGCCATAATGAGAACTCCTACTTAGGATATTCTTAAAAATAAGATAAAATTATAAATATAGTCAGTAAAACAGTGGTACTCAACATATACAATCATCATCTACTTCAGAAAAGTTTTGCAAAACTCATTCTTCTTGTAGGTTATTGAAGGGCAAAATATTATAAGTCCCTTGAGTAGCAAAAACAATATCAAGATTTACTTATGCTAAGAATAGAAAATCTTTAAACATGTCTATTGGCAAAGTTGTTCAACAAATGTCAGCACCATGCTTTGTTTTTTAACTTTATCAATAATATCAATAGTACTCTACTTGACTTCAGCTACTCTGAGGAAACCAAATACACACTACATTCTCCCGGGCCTCAAGCTCTGAAAAGAAGACATCAGCTCTAAATAAGGAAGATAGAGAAAGGTCAAAATGGGGCTTTAAGAGGGCTTGTAACCAAAATGAGAAATAATTAAATAAATTTATGTGTTTTGGATGTGTTAAGTTTCACCAAAATCATATGATGATATAATCACTTTAATACAAAAGGCTTTCAAGGATAATTACTTTCGTTATATTAAATAGATATTATTATGATTGATGGCTAGTCAGAATATCAACTATATTCTGATATATCCTGTTGCTATATCTGAGTTACTTTATGTGATCACATCCACCTCTCTCCACCCTGAGTATGGAAAATTGTATGGGTTGGTGTATGGAAATAGAATATCTTTTCCAAAATTTTAGTATGATGTTAGCAGATGGTCCATGATAAAATGTACTATGATTGATAAGTTTAAGAAATATTGGCTTAAAAATTTCAATAACTTTATTTTTTCAGGATTTTTCAGAAAATTTATCTTAATGAGAATTGTAACAAAATATTAATGGAAAATAACCAGCTTAGGGGGTAATGAGGCTGCTTGAAAAGGTGGGAATTGGTGCTTTAGTGGAAAAGTCACTAGTGCTGTGGCATAAGGTTATGCAGAAACACAAATATGTGAGGCTTTTTAGGAAATGTTATTCTAAGAGAAATGGAAAGGCTTTAAAAGATTTCAAACAGAGAGGGACCTAACCTGAGTGATTAAAAGGTGACTCCAGAAGCACTATGGAATGGATTTAGGTGTGGAAGAAAGAAAAGGAGGAGGTACAAGTCAAGAGAAGGTACCAAAAGTTAAGATGAGGTAAAATATCTTTCATCTAGAATGATGTGGAGATGTGAATATGTCCAAGGAAATATTATTAATTGAACTATGTATTTGTTACAAAAAAAATTGTACTGACTCAAGTTGCTCTAGTCAGGAACTGAATCAGTGAATAAGATAGTTAAAAACTATGCTTTCTTAGAGCTAATATTCTACTGGCTTCAGAGACGCAAAAACACAAGTAAACAAACAAATTGAATAAGTAATATAGTTAACATTGTAATAATGACTGCGGAAAAAAATCAAATGCAAACAATTTGGAAAACAATCAATTGGAATACTAGAACTGAAAATAAAATCATTGAAAATAAAACAAAAGTGTATGAAATGTTGAGAATAATACATAAAGAGAAAAATCCATTTTAAAAAATACATGGAAAATAAGTTGACAGTAAAGGAGGAAATTTATGGTGACATGGTGAATACTCAGCTATTCCACATCATGGGTGTATACAAAAATAAGTTTGTGTCAAGCAACATATGTAAAATTTTCTCAATTTACTGTATATTAGCTGCACCTAAAACAGTAAAAACAATACAAAAAATAAAAAGGAAAATTAAATGATATTTGGAGTTGTACATGAAGAGTAGGACGTGAATAGATGAGTAGCAAAGAGAAAATAACTGGTAAATTTCCAATGATGGCTTTGTTTAACATTTTTGGAAAAATAGTAGAGTCATGAAGAAAAAAGGAACTCTATAGGATTAATTTTACTGGGCAAGAAGGTAATTTGAATTTTGCTTATGTTAGCTAGTGAATTCCAGAATCTCTTCATACCTCTGTGGCTCTATACTGGATGTTCATGTTATATAGAGTGAGAGAGAATCTGTAACATATGGGCCTCATGCTACATTTAGCATATTGGATGTTAAACAGTGAAAATTATTATCGTCATTAATTTAAAGCAAAGATTTCAAAGAGAGGAAACAGAAAACTTACTAGAAAGAATATTGGAATGTAAAGAGAATTAATACTATAGCTCTAATGCTACTTTTAAAGTAATTGATGCCTTGGAAATGCTATAAAACTGGGTTGTAATGATCATTGTACAATGATAAATGTAATAAAATTCATTGAGTTAAAAAATAAAGTAATTAGTGCCATTTCAAATAATCAAAATGACAATTCTTCTTCACATTTTTGTAGGACTCTGTGAGAGGTATAAAAACATCTTTAACTTGTAGATTAAAGATGCTAATTGAGGGAGTTCCCATTGTGGTTCAATGGTAATGAAAGTGACTAGTAACCATGTGGATTATGTTCATTCCCCAACCTTGTTCAGTGAGTTAAAGGATCCAGCATTGCCGCGAACTGTAGTGTAGGTTGCAGATACAGCTCAGATCTGGCATTGCTGTGGCTGTGATATAGGCTGGCAGCTTCAGCTCCGATTTGACCCTAGCCTGGGAACTTCCATGTGCCACACATGCGGCCCTAAAAAAAAAAAAAAAAAAAAAAAAAAAAGAGAGATGCTAACTGAACAAATGCACAAATGCTTTATTAAAACAAAAATTTTAATAAGCCTTCCAGAGGCTTAAGCCCTTCCCCATTATTTCTTTTTTGTTGTTGTTGGTCTTTCTTTTTGTCTTATTAGGGCTGCACCCGACAGCATATGAAGGTTCGCAGGCTAGGGGTCCAATAGGAGCTGTAGCTGTTGGCCTACTCCAGAAACACAGCAACACAGGATCCAAGCCACATCTGTGACCTACAGCACAGCTCACGGCAATGCCAGATCCTCAACCCACTGAGGAAGGGATTGAACCTGCATCCTCATGGACACCAGTCAGGTTCACTAACCACTGAGCCACAAAGGGAACTCCCTATTATTTCTTTTTATTTATCCTTCATTTTCATCTTTCCATCATTTTCCTGTGATATCCAGTTCTATATTCAATAGTGACCACTGGAAAAGTCATTATCTTTAAGAAAAATGCAGCATATGAAACTATACTACACCTACATGTAATGCACTGCATTTTGCAAAATTTGAATCACCAAGATTCCTTTAACAGCTCCTAGCAATGTGATTATCCCCTTATTCATGAGTAAAAATATTACTGAAGACTCTGTGACAGTTTAAGTTCTGCAGGAGGTGCTGAGGTATAATTTCAAATGCAAGATGTATATTAAGAAAGAGTATCAGTGAATGGAAAGGTGGAACAAGGGAAGAAGTTAAGTCTTAATGTAATACCTACATAGCTTTAGATTACTTGGGAAACTCTGAACTGAGTATGGCCCATTAGAATCTCTTCCCATCAGTTAGAAATGGCTGAGATTTTATACCACTGCATCACCAAAGACCAGAGCCCAAAGTTGTAGGAATGGGAAGCACAAAGCCTCCAACTGAGAGTTGGGGACATTTGTAAGTGGTGCTATGCTTTTTTACACCTCTTATTAACAGACCCATATATTCTTCCATTTGAGGACACAGTATATAACCCAAAGACTTCTAATTTTGTGAATATACTGATGCATGCTAGAGGTTGGCAAAACATCCTCACAGAGTATTGTCCCTGAGCTGGCACTTCAGTTATGTCTTGTTTGAGACATGATGATGTTCTAATAGAGGAAGCTCCTGAGTGGTGGAGTATGCAGTAGAATAACTGATCCCATAACCTACCTATTAACTGAGTCTGGTCTGACATGGTCTTCTCATGAGAGATTCCATGTTGAAGGAACAAACACTTGCTAGGCCCTCATATTGTAGTGCTGACTGGACTCTGCAGTCAGATAAGGTCAAACATGGATGGAATATGTGACAATCTCTATGAGAATAAACTGCTGTCACTCCAGGATGGAAGAGTCCAAATGTAGGCAATTTAAATGATGTAGCGGTTGGTCTTTTTAAGAAATTGTGCCATAGCAGTGTTCATTATTGCTGGCAGGTTGGTATCAACATCAAATGGTTCAGTTTTAAAAAATGTGTGTTCATGTTATCTGACATGATAACCTCCATCTCTGTCATGATGGCCACTTCATTCTTGTATTCATTGTAATGGAGTGGGTTGCCTGATGACAGAGCAGCTTATCTTAATGGCCTAGATCATTTTGCCTTTTATATGATGTATGTTTTCTATTGGACAGTAGAACAGTGATGCAATATTATTTGCTTTTTTTTTACCCTCTTGTACATTTCCACCTATGCAACCTATGTCTGTTTCAGTTAGTACTCACATTAGTAAACTAAGCTTGTTTCTTCTTTTTTCAACTGGTCATATGGGATTCTTCCATAAAACCATAGATTGATAATGAGGGATAATTTCTGGTGCAGAAGTAGTTGACACTAATGTGCTTATGACTTAGGGTCCAGTTTATGCTTGTTTATGCCTTTACCAGTTTATCGTACAATAGATTATTGGGTCTTCATGACCACATGACTTGTTAGATCTGAGAAGATCCAGCTTATGATGGCAGCTCCAGCCATATGGTCATTTAGTGTCCCATAGTCAAGTCTTCTATATGCATCAGGGTCTAGAGGCATGCCAATTATTGTTTATCAAAAGGCATATGATTCTCTGGTAGAGACTTTGTGGCCTTCCTTCAGAAACTCAGGACCTGTGTCATAATGCTTCTAATATTCTTGTCACAAACTCCCCATGGAATCTTTACCCCTATTGATACCACCAACCTCATATAATCTGCCAGACTATATAGCCACAGTGTGAGGAATGCTTGTACCATGCCTTGGAGCTATCCCAGAAATGTTTCCTGCTTAAGGACCCACCCAAAGCTGGAAGTCTTTTGATTGCCTGGTAAATTGCCAGAGCATGTTCCCAGGTATGAAATCTGCTATCTCATAATATTGGAAGAGTTCTGCCAGGAATTGTGCTTCCTTCTTTGTCATGGGAAGTACAAGGTGTGTGATTTATCTTTCATTTTGGAGATTATGTCTTGCCATGCTGACTAGATCCTTACAAATCTCTGGATATGACAGACCTTGGCTAATCGCAAGATTAACCTCCTGGTATCCAGAGTGTATGTGTCTTACCAAGACCTCCAGTCTGTCCGGTTGTTGTTCAGCCTACCCAATCAATGCAATGTCATCAAAATAAGATCAGTTTGATGTTATGCAAGATATTCAGAGAGTCTAGGTCACTTTCTACTATATTATGACAGAGGGCAGGAGGTTAACATGGCCTTGGGAAGAAAATGAAAATGTGTATTGTTGTCTGCTTCACATGAGTGTTACAGCATCTAATTCTCCTTTCTTATAATGATGGAAAAGAGTTCAGTTGCCAAATCAATGCCTAACACTGTGTTTGAGGATTCTTAATATGCTCTAGCAAAAATACCACATATAGTGTATTGGCTGCAGTCAGAGATCAACTTTGTTGAGCTTGAAATAGTTTATAATCATCCTCCAGGATCCATCTGGTTTCTGCAGAGATCACACTGGTAATCAAATGAACACCACCCCTGAATCCTCTGGCTCTTTAAAGGTAGCACTATTTTTTTGCCAAAGCCTTTGCCCAGGATGAGATATTGGTTTTAATTTACTATCTTGGCTGGAGGTGTGCAATTTCAGACTTCTGCTTGACTTTATTCATTATGATAGCCTGTGCCCTATATCAAGAACCCAATATATGTGCCAATTACATATTTAGGGATCAGGAAAATAACCACCAGTTGTCTTTGCAAAACTGGCAGGTATATGCTGCCAGTCAGACTTTGTCAGGACTTCCTTATTATCCCAACCTTATGTACTCCTACTCAGAAGATGCCATAATAATGCTTCAGGTCTTTGGTTATCAATGTCCTCTCAGATCCAGTGTCCATCAGTCTTCACAAAGTCTGGGTATTCTTCTTTGCTCAGTGTATAGTTAGCTGTATAAATGGCCATTTATCTCTTGGGGGAATTACTGGAATATCCATTATCTTGTACACTTGCCATCTTGTTGTAAGATCTTTCCTCCTAAGTACCAAGCCACATCTTCAGCTGATGGATTCCACAACAGTCAAATGGCTCAGTTGTAGAAACCAGACAAAGAATCATGACTTTTTATTGGGGATTTAGCCATAGCCAACCAGTCATTCATCCTTGATTTTTTTCCTGCTCAGTACTACCCTTGTCAGCTGTACCTTATTTTTCCTCAGACACTATATTTTATAAAACATCTCCATGACTCTCTGTAGGTCAGAACTTTTGGCTGCCACTTTGACCTTTCAGATTATTGCAACAATTATGATCCCTCCTGTGGGTTTTTGGAAATTAAATACATCTGTAGTTCCTTTAAGTGATGTTCTATAATAGTAATAGTCTCTAATATCAACTCAGATGAACAATTCTATGGATGTTTTTGGAACTGAGGGGATTCCTAGGATATAGAGATTTAGTGCCAAAACTAGGAGAACTGGCAACCCTACATACCACCAGCCCTAGAATACAAAGGAGAACTACCACAATCCTTTTAACTGGTGTCCGTACCTCTCTACCAGACATTACTCATGATGTGGGTAAATAATGTGCCCTCTGAATCTTCCTGGAGGTTATAATTATTCAATATATCTCTGTCCACACATGTTATATACTTTGCAGCATTCTTTAGTGTTTGCCATGGCCACTCTGGTGTTTCAATTCACTCAATGAAATTTAGCATAATTTTTTTTTTTTTTTTTTTTTTTTACTTTTTAAGGTCCACACTCACGGCATATGGAGGTTCCCAGGTTAGGGGTAAAAATGGAGATACAACTGCTGGCCTACACCACAGCCACAGCAATGTGGGATCTAAGCTGTGTCTGCAAACTACACCACAACTCACAGCAATGCTGGATCCTTAACCCATTGAGTAAGGCCAGGGATCAAACCTGCAACCTCATGGTTCCTGGTCAGATTCATTTCCACTGTGCCACAATGGGAACTCTTTTTTTTTTTTTTTTTTAAGCATCACTTTTTCCATTCATCTAGGATGCATCCTAGTAATGAATTAACACTGTTTCCTGGGGTTTTGCCATAATGTTAATTATTTTCTCTTCAGAGAGTGCCCTCAAGTCAAAAAACTATTTTCTATCCAGTTTTATGGGTGGCATTCTCTGTCCTTTGCCCTCTCACTAGAGAAGCTTCCTTATGTGTAAAGAGGACTCTGGCTTTTATGCCTGGCTCTCAGTTGCCTGTCACCACCCTCTGTTGGTCACTGTCTTTTAATAGAGCACCAGCAGCACCTAACTATAGTCATTCAATCCCTTATCCTTATAGGCACTATATCTTCAATACATTTCTAATGTCTAATATCACGTGAGGTAGTTCACTCTATTCCACAAGAATAGCTTCACAATTCATCACTGGTGAAAGTTTCAACAATTGGACTGCCACACTGTGCCAGTGGCAGCCTGTGTTTCATCTATCACTAGTCATAGGGTCCTTCCTGCCAGCTAGGTAGTGAATCATCTAACTAAAACCTCATCTTATCAGCTGTTTTCTTCGACCACTCCCTGTGTAAACATTGCAAATTGGGTTCTCTGGAAGCAGCTGCCAAGATGGAATTTACAGTATAGATGCTTATTAGGAATTTATATCCATGGAAGGAAGAAGAAAGAAAGATTATCGGGCAGAGAAAGGAGTTAAGCTACAGTTCCGCTGTACCCTTGCCCTCCCTACCCTGGCAAATTCTTGATCCATCTGACTAGGAGCCCGTCAGATTGTCCTGCATCAAACCGAGATGTCTGGACCCTATGTCACTTGTCTGAGTCATAGGATGTGGGCAGCTCTGGATGGTGAGATATCTCACAGCTGGAGAGTATGTGCCTACTGCTGCCCTTGGCTGTGCTGCATGTCCTTTTTTAAAAAGAGATCCAGGAGTTCCCTTGTGGGGAAGCAGGTTAAGGATCTGGCCTCATTGTGGCAGCAGCTGCTGTGGCACAGGTTGGATCCCTGGCCCAGGAATTTCCACATACCACTGGGCATGGCCAAAAAAAAAAAAAAAAAGAAAGGAGATCCAGAGGTGCAGCTCTGTGTCTTGTGTCTAACACAACATCATTCTCTAGTGTCATGCTATCAGAGAACACACATTTAAAAAAAATCATTCTTTGCCCTATTATTACTTGTACCTATATGCTGAATAAGAACATATGCAGAAGTTAAACGCATCTGACCATTTTAATGGTCACTGTAATTATACATAAAATTGCTGTTCTTATCATAGTAAAGTTAATGATATCCATAAGCTATATGTAAAGAAAGGGAATTGAATGAAAGTTTGGTCCTATGTATACTGGACCATAATAAAAGCGTAGGTGAATTAGGATGGAGTTCAGCTGTCTGTAATAAAACCTGACAAAAAAAGGCAAACAGTGGCACAAATGGGTAATTAGGTTTGTCTTTCTCATGCTACAAGTAGTTGGAAGGTAGATATTACAGGACTGGAATAGCTGCTTAAAGTCCCAGCCTCCTTTTATCTTTCTTCTTTACTATTCTTAGCCAATGTCTTTTATCCCCATTGTTATATGATGGTAGCTACACTACAGGCGTGAGATACTGTATTAGACAAAGGGAAAAGGGTAAATGGTAAGATGGTTGATGACTTTTTCTTTTATTAGGAGAAAAAAATAGCCTTCCCAGAAGTCTCGCTTAGGAGATGTATGGTTAGATCTTGATGTTTAGAATAATGTGATGAGGCCATCACTACCTGCAAGGATGCCTGTAGGCACAGTTTTCTATCTGAGCATATTAGTACCTGAAACTATACCAAGATTCTTTTGATAAAGAAAAGCAGGATGCAACCTGCAGTGTTTGCCACAAGACATGTTTAAATATTTAATTAGCTAACCACTGACTCTTAATGCTATTAATATTGTAGAAATATAATTTATAGAGAAATTTATTATTTTTAGCATTATTTATATACACTACATTCAGCTTCTTTTATTTATAGATTGAGCCCAGTTTTAAAAAAATCATTTTGTCCTGAAACTATCTCACAGATAGTTAGAAAAATAAAGGCACATATACCTGATATAGTTCTTCCAAATTTAAAGGCATTCTTCCAAGATAAAAAAGAAAGGAATATTTTTGCTGTTATTAGAAAAGCAGTTTAACCTTTTAGCCCAGATGCTGTAAAAATGTGCTTTAAAATTTCTCCTTCCTTTCAGCATGTATCAATAATAGATGAATTATTTTTAAAAAGAAAAAAAAATATAACAAGACCAATCTCCAAAATAAGTTAAATATCCTAGTGGATCAGAAATAAAATAGAAACTCAACAAGTTAAGGCTAATGCCTGAGCCTGGATGGCAAGCCCTGAGGAAGAAAAGAATGGCTGGGAAGTCATTTTCTGTGGCATAATTGGAAATTAAAATGTTCCTCTTGAGATTAGAGTGACCAAAGTCAGTTTTACCAAATGAAACTGGGACCAGAGCCTGGATCTTCTGTCCATGTAAAATGGATGCAAAGTTGCTGAGAACAATCATTGCTTGGAGCTGCAGTTCTTATCAAGCTGTCTTCCAAGAGTGTCAAGAGAAAGCAGACACAGAGTGTCAAAGCCAGAAGTTTCATCATGTTGCCTGCTAACTTTGTTATCATCTGTAATATCCCCAATATGACTGTTGGGTTGGGGCCCTGAGCTTTTCTGTTTCGATACTGGGATCCTATAGCAAACGTGGGGATAAGAAAACCACTGGGTAGATAGACAAGTGCAGAGTTTCTCCACAACTCCAGCCCTTCTTACAATCACTCTCCAAGTTGTTTAGAACCTTCCCCTCTCTCTGCTCTGTCCCTTTTCAGCTGTTTGAATCCTATTTCATAAAGTACTGATCTTAGAAATGCTAATAACCTGATTAAAGCAATTTACTTTCTCAGAAATATTTTCTCTAAAAAAGTTTAATCTTAATGTGTCACTTCTGCCACTGTTTTAAAAAATATATTCCCTGCCACATCACAAAACATACTACTATAATTACTTAAACAACATTAGACTATTCCTTGTACTTAATACATCTTTTATCACATTAATATCACCTAGGAATTACGCGAAAAATAGATGACTTTCTTACCTACCAATGAGATACATAACTGACTCAATGTGAGAGAAGAAAGTAATAAAATAGGCAGGGTTTCAATATCATCAGAGCTAGCAGAGGAAATAAATGTGCTATAGAAACCAACATGTCTGATTGAGCTGAGACACAGACTTAACTTTGACATAAATGGAACTCTCCAAACATTATCTTCTTACTGAGCCTAGAAGTCCTGGAATAATCTTTCTCTGACTTTCCTAGAAACTCTGCTTATACTGATAAAGAAATATGTAATCACTTATTATGAAAAAAAAAAAAAAACTATGTAATTTCCTAATCCAAATTCAATCATTTTTCCGAGGCCTTATACATTTTTGTATTTTTTATAAATCTAAATTAACATTAATACTTCCTTCAACTTGCAATCCTATGAAACAAATAATGCCTAAAGTCTAAAGAAGTACTTTTGTCAGACAAACATATGCCCCTATGATTTTGGGAGAAGAGAGTAAACGAATTTCGCTTTTACTCTGTCAGCCGAAGTGGGCTAGTTAAAAGCATAAATTATCTGCTTTCTTCATAGCATATGCAGTCATATCAAGATATCAGACTGTAATATATGTATTTTATTTTCATATGCATAAGCAGAAATTTAATTTTTTCCTAAAAGAACTGAGAATTTACAATGCCCGTGTGTGCATGTAGACACACATGTAAAATTAAGTATTTAAATATATATATATACACATATATTTATATATATACACATTTGGTGGATCCAATATCCCAATCCTGTTCTTTCAGGGACAGAGAGAGTGCCTATGAAACACTTTACCAGACACCATGTTTAGATTTCATCTGAGATTAAATAGATTTTACTGTCACTTATCTGACAGAATTGCAACATGTTCCATTGATAATTTGGTTTAGAAAACTTGGGTCACCATAAAGGCCGTAATACAGTTTTCATTTTTTTCTTTGGAGGTACAGCACTGAACACAGCTTTTAAGTCTGTGATGTTTACTTCTGGTGTTCTCCTTTCTCCTTAGCAATGTCTTTCTCTCTCTCTCAGACTACTTGCCCTTTGCCTACACTATCCCAAACCCTTCTATCAGTCTCCCCAACTCGTGAGAATTGTATTTTATTGCTTTATAGAAGAGGTCATAAACTCTTGGCTCCAAGTTTGTACAGTCTTTAGACGTTTTGCCTGGTGCTTGCACTATAGAAACAAACACACACAAATAGCAGCCAATACCAATAATTGAAGCTTTTTACTAGATTTATAGATTTTTTTAGAAGAAATTAGAAGCTTTGGGTCTGATAACTCTGCATTTCCACATGACGTATTGTGGAAGGCTGACTAGAAGCTGCCCCTCTAGAAAGTTATATGGTCCCCAGTTCACAGAGGCTCCTCTAGCTTCTTTTGCATTGCACTTGAATTTAGGCTGTTTCTCTAATTTACATTAACAGCATGTCCCCTATAGACTTTTGAGTTTGTGACCCCTATTATATAACTTTTTCTCTCAACTGTCAGCTGAGCCCAATTAACATGTTTATTGATAAGACAATGTCTCCCACTGGTACATATTAATAGGAAATACTTGAAAGCCTTCAACCCTTAAACCTTTCAAAATCTTTGTAAAGAAAAAGAAAAGAAAAATGTAGTTAAATGGAACGTGTGTTTATAAAATTGTTATTGCTAGAGCAATTCTTTCCTGAAAATTTCTTAATCATGGGATGACAATCCTGGTTTCACCATTTAGCCACATAATCCCCTTACTCCTCCGTTTAAAACTTTATGTCTATACCTGTTTAAGTATAATGGAGTTAGATGTTAAGACCTCCTTTCCCTACCTCATTACCTCCATTTCTACCACGATTCCTTCTTTTCTTTTTATTGGAATATAGTTGATTTACAGTGTTATGTCAATTTCTGCTGTACAGCAAAGTGACCCAGTCGTGCACACACACACACACACACACACACACACACACATATATATAAAGAATGTCAATTTCTATTGTACAGCAAAGTGACCCAGTCTCATTATATATAAAATATTATTTTTCTCATACTATCTTCCATTACATTCTATCCCAAGAGACTAGATATAGTTCCTTGTGCTATACAGTAGGACCTCATTGTTTATCCATTCTAAATGTAATAGTTTACATCTACCAACCCCAAACTCCTCATCCATCCCACTTCCTCCCCCCTCTTCCTTGGCAACCAGAAGTCTGTTCTCTATGTGAGACTGTATCTGTTGCCTACCATGATTCCTTTTAGCTATCCCTTACTGTTAGTTTTACGAATAAGATTTCTTATTTCCTTTGGGAGGATATGCTCTAGCTTCATTCTTGGAGTTTTCTGTATTCCCAAGATTTTCATGCATACCTGTGTTATAGCCATTATCACATTGAGTTATAGGTTTTGGTTCACATCTATAATGAGGATAAACTTTACAACATGCAGCAATAAGTAGTATTTCATTTACTTGCTTCTTTTAATGTGGTCTTTAAAGCAGATCATCTGTTCTAGGGCAGCAACTTCCTGTCCACAGGAAGCTACAACTCTAGGCTTGTTTTTTTTTTATATTACTCAAGAAATTTATTACATTTATAGTTGTTCAATGATCATCACAACCCAATTTTATAGCATTTCTGTCCCAAAGCCCCAGTGCATCTGCCCACACCCCAACCTGTCTCCTTTGGAAAGTGTAAGTTTTTCAAAGTCTGTGAGTCAGTATCTGTTCTGCAAAGAAGTTCATTGTGTCCTTTTTTCAGATTCCACATGTAAGTGATAGCATTTGATGTTGGTGTCTCATTGTCTGACTGACTTCACTTAGCATGGTAATTTCTAGGTCCATCCATGTTGCTGAAAATGCTGTTATTTCATTCTTTTTGATGGCTAAGTAATATTCCATTATGTGTATGTACCACATCTTCTTTATCTACTCCTCTGTTAAAAAGCTTCCTTACTAAAGAACTTCCTCCTTCTTAAAGCTAGGAAAGAGTCCCATGAGCTCAGACACACTCAAGGACAAGCCCTATCCTTTCCTCATTCAGAGAGGCTCTGCTTGTCTCCATCAAGCTTGGGCATGGATGTCTTACTGAATCTAGAAGCTTGATGCTTAACATTCAGCAGCCTCATTGGCCTGATAGCTTATATGGGCCACTTCCTAGCAATTACTGAAAGCACACAGCCACCCTCTCTCTCCTGCCTCAAGAAAATAATTTTTTTCCCTTCAAATCATCATACTTTCACCAATTTTAAACTTTGGCATTTCTGCCTGTCTGCTTTATGAATCTGGGTAGGGCTTAAATTTTAGATGCCTTCCAATTGTTCTTTCTTTTTCAAACATTGTTTGTTAACAACCTCCTAGGGAGATAGAAATAAAAAACAAAAACTGCTAACAACCTTATTAGAATGGATGTGTTGCAGGCAGAATTCTGAGATGTTCCCATGATGCCTTCTCTTTGGTCTGGAAACTTGTATAATTCTCTCCACTTGAACGTCGGAAGGCCTGACCTTATCAGGCAAGATCTTATAAAAGAAGGTCTATAAATCAGAGGCAGGGAGTCAGAACAATTTAAAACTACATTAAATGCTCTTCTGCTTAAATGGGCAAACTACCATGATGTGGAGAAGGCTGAGGGGCAAACAACTGTGGGCTGTCTTTGGGACCTGATAGTGACCCTCAGCTGACAACTATCCATAAGACAGGGACTTTCATGCTAAAGCTGTAAGAAAATAAATTCTAAAAATAGCTAGTGAGCTTAGAAGGGGACCCAGAGCTCCTGATGAGATAGGCTTGTTTGTCACTGATTTTAGTTTTGTGAAATTTTGACCAGAAAACTTAGTTAGATGGCATTCAGACACCTGACCTACAGAAATTGTGAGACAATAAATGGGTAGGTTTTTTTGGTTTTGTTTAAGGCCACACATGGAGCATATGAAAGGTCCCCTAACCTGGGAACACCACAGCCACAGAAAAATGGGATACAAGCTACGTCTGTGACCTACACCATGGCTCATGGCACACCGGGTACATAACTCACTGAGCAAGTCCAGGGATTGACTCCACATCCTCACGGATACTAGTCAGGTTTGTTACTGTTCAGCCGCAACAGGAATTCCCAAAAAATGAGTGCTTTTAAAAAAACCAATTGTGATAATTTGATATATATTATATAAAACATTATAGAAATTTCTTATAAGAACTGGAGAACAAATGACAATATCTCAAAGAGTTACCTTATAGTATCCATGAGTCTTTCTTGCTTAATTGCAATTTCACTGAGGGTAGAGATTTTGTCTTGATTGTCTTTGTAGTCTCAGTATCAGTATCTGTATGACAATAGGATATATGTCTTTGAATAAATTTATGAGTGATATAAGCTAGAAAACATTATTATTTTAAAAACTTTACTGAAGAGAGAAAGAAATATTTCAGGATGATTTGAGGAAGTAGCAGAACTGAGCATAATACTTTTACCAGAGTGTATATGTTAGCCAATGTATAAGTTTAAGCAAAAGAGATTGACCTTGTATGTAAGAGAACAAATAAGAGAACAAATGATGTAAATTATCATGTACTTAATATGACTGTGTCATCACATAATGAGATGTGGACCCTCTGTTAATTGCCAGTTTTGTTTTAGAAAGAACACCTGGGGGCATGAGGAGACTTCCATCTCTTAGAAACATTTATATATAACACATACAGTAAAGTCACTTTAAGCTTTACAATATGAAGGAGCACACACAGATGCACACACACATAAAATGAATTAACTGAGAACTAGGATCCCTGAAAATCCTACATTTGAAGGAAGGTATGTATGAACACGGAAGGCATGGAAGGCATTACAATCTGATATTATACCGCAACAAAATCTAATGCAATTTGAGACTCCATACGGAGAGCAATCATATCAGGGAGAACGAAGGGAATAGTTTTTCTTCACTAAATTCTGGTAAGAGCATTGGGAATACATTGCACGTTCAATCCTGAATCTCTGGACTGAAAAAAAAAAAAAAGAAAGAAAGAAAAGAAATTCATCAACTAGAATTGGTAAGAGAAAAGGTACCAAAGGTTGGGGTGTTAGAAGGATTGAGGCATTTGGGAAAAATAAGAAAATAACTTATAACATCTAATTGACCCAAATCACCGGAAGTAGGTGAAATTTCCTTTGGTTACATGGAAAGTGTAGTCACAGAGGACACTGAAGAAATTACTAGGGCAGTACTTCCCAAAGGTTACCTTGAATACAATTTCTTTACCAATCTGAATGGACTCTGAAAAGTAATTCAACCTTAAAATTTTTCTCCCCAGTGATCTTTCCTATCACTTCCCACTCTTCATCTTGTTATTTAAAAATTTTGTACTATCCAGAGGTTTATCCTTTCTTTTTGTTAGAAGTTGTAAGTTACTTCATATAGAAATTTATGTTTTGTTGTTATTATTATTATCTTTATTATTAACAACGGTGGAAAGATTGGCAATCTTTCAAATTTTAGGAAAGTTAAAGATGCCTATAATTCTTAATTAGCAGATGATGAATTCATTAATCTGATTATGGAACAAAAATATAAACAGTATTAGGGATGATATATTGCACTTTTATATATTTAATTATGCTTTATGGAAATTTAGAATACAAAAATACATTAAAATGGCAGGATCTAATTCCTTAATACTTAAGCATTTCTGAATCCTAAAATAAATTCATTAAGCCATGGGCTTCATTTTCCTAGCCATAGCTCTCTGACAGCAGTTTGAACCTTAGTTAAATTTCTTTCTTTTTGTCCATAAACCTCAAAAAAACCTACAAAATCATTTATTAGAATAACCCATATGTTGAATGAGCCTTTATCAGCATATTTTTTAAAATTTTATAATGATTTTTATTTTTTCCATTATAGCTGGTTTATAGTGGTCTGTCAGTTTTTACTGAACAGCAAGGTGACCCCAGCCACACAAATGGAATGTATATGTGTATTTTTTTTCCTTTTTTGTCTTTCTGTATTTTCTAGGGCCACACCCATGGCAAGTGGAGGTTCCCAGGCTAGCGGTCTAATCAGAGCTGTAGCCACTGGCCCACGCCAGAGCCACAGCAACACGGGATCCGAGCCGTGGGTCTACAACCTACACTACAGCTCATGGCAATACTGGATCCTTAACCCACTGAGCGAGGCCAGGGATCGAACCCACAACTCCATGGTTCCTAGTCGGATTTGTTAACCACTGAGCCATGACGGGAATTCCATTTTTTTTTTTTTTTTTTTTTTAGTGCTTAAAAATTCTTTAACATTTTCAATTATTTCCCTCTCGCCAACTGCATTTAATCCTTGGAGCACTTATTTTATTTTTGCACTCTTAATGAGTTCTTGATCATGTCGCTTCTGAAAGAAGTAAGCCTGCTTCACGCAGACTTGCCCTATTGAGGATCTTTCAGGTTTCTGTGAGGTGGATTCTAATCTACTAATAGAGCAGTGTGTGCTGCATGTCTCTACCCTATAAGGCCCCTTCCTCTTCCTTCCTACTTCCTTTATAGCTTACTCTTTCAAAGAAGAAACCATTCAAAAATGTTACCTCCTTCCTCAGGCCTTTAGAGCTAGGAGTTGTTACCATTGTGTCTGTAGTGACTAATGGGAGAGAAGTGTATGAAATCGAATTGCAGTCTTTCAAGAGCAGAAGGATTTGCCTGCCACAAGAGGGCTAAATGGTAACCCTCAAGTAAGAGCAATTGTGCTTCTGTTCAATAAGCTTTTTAAGCTGCATTTTCCTTGTAAGAACTTATTTTCTTTTAAGTCAGTTCATTTCTATCAAAAAGAGTTCAACTATATGCCTTAAGCTGTTACTCAATACATGTTTGTGTTATTTATACCATTTGAAAAATTGATATATATGTGGGGTGGCAAATGAGATGAGTGAAGGCACTTAGTACTAATGAATTATCTCTTAGTAAATTCTTCTAATTGATTTCATAGAGGTGTTTCAACCAGTTGTAGGCATACACGTGGAAATGTTGTTTCTTTTCTCATAACTGCTAATACCTATACAACGTCAAATCCCCTTTGCTGGGTGGGAATGAGCTCCTTGAATAAAGAAAACATTCAGTTTGATTCCATCTTTTGAAGGTAACTTGTATCTGGATTTTACTGCAATTATATTTCCATCTAATATTGATATTCTAAATAATCCCTCTTACTCTAGCATAAACATAGATGAGACTCATAGCTCTGGACGGAAGCTATGCATGGTTTATTCTCTTTCAATTCCTTTCATCTCCCCAGGGTTTTCTCTTTGTCTACTGATGAGAAGAGGGGGAAACAGAAAAGAAGATTCCTCATACCAGCACTCTTGGTGAGTAGGTTATCTTCCATGTCAGTAATCAATGCTGCTGACTTCATGAGCAATTATAACACTATGAAGGCAGAGTTGCTAACTACTGATATTGGTCCCAGTGGTGAAATAGTTTATGGTCCAGTCAGTGGCCAAGGTGTGGTATAGGGAGGTCCTACCAGGCTTTGCTGGTTAGCATCTTCTAGGCCTTGGTGGTTCTTTTAGTGATACAATTGCATTATCTGACTGTTTTCCACATGGTGACATCACACAACATTACTTAACCCCACGGATCTATAGTAACTGATCTCTACCATCTTCTGAATTCCCAACTCAGAATCTGTCAAAATATCTCTCGGACTTAAGTTAAACAACTGTGCCAAAAAAAAAAAAAAAAAAAATCTCTCGTAGTTCCCATTGTGGCTCAGTGGAAATGAATCTGACTAGCATCCATGAGGACGCATCAGGTTCAATCTCTAGCCTCGCTCAGTGGATTAAGGATCTGGTGTTGACATGACCTGTGGTGTAGGTCACAGACACAGCTCAGAGCCCATGTTGCTGTGGCTGTAGCATAGGCCAGTGGCTACAGCTCCAATCTGATCGCTAGCCTTGTAGCCTAGAACCTCCATATGCTGCGAGTGCAGCCTAGATAAATTTTTTTTATTATATTATTTTTCCCACACTGGAATACACCATAAAAATTGATGCAGATATAATGTGAACAAAAATTCAAATGTGATAAGAAGTTAAAAATGCAATATACAATATACATTATCTAACTAATTATTCTCCAATGTTCAAACAGTTGTCCAAAACAATAAATTAGTAAGAATGAATCTTAAAACTTTATTTCCATTTTTTACTGTTAATTCGTGAATCTCCTTTCCCATTAATTTTCCCCCACTCACCCCTTTTCTAAGCTTGTTGATTTATTTCTATCAATATGTGATGGTATATACTTTTTTTTAAAAAAAAGATAACCTATGTTCTCAATTATCAAACATGGATTTAAACAAATGAATATTGTCTTCTGAGATGACAGTGGAATTCTTGGTATATCCTGTGAGAAATTAGTGTGACACAATAGTGACTTTCAAGAACATTATTAGATTTTGCATTTCAGAGATCAGGGAACAGAAAGTTTCTCAGACCCAATTTAGATCTTAAATCTTGTGGTTAATTTGAATCAGTTTAAAACACAAACCAGGAGTTCCCACTATAGCTCAGTGGTTAAGAACTGACATAATGTTGGTGAGGATGTAGGTTCCATATCTGGCCTTGCTCAGTGGGTTAAAGATCTGGCATTGCTGCAAGCTGCAGTATAAGTCACAGATGTGACTCAGATCTGGTGTTGCTGTGGCTGTGGCTTAGCCCTGCAGCTGCAGCTCCAATTCAACCCCTAGCAAGGAACTTCCATTTGCCTTAGGTACAGCTGTACAAAGAAAAAAAAATCAAGTAATAAGAGGAAAGAGAGAGGTAAGTTAACGTTTTTAGAATAGGAAGCCAGGTAGGTAGATACAACAACTTGGAGACAGACATACACACAAATTAGTGAATAATCTTACTGAATTTGTTTAGGTATATAATCATGAAAAAATATCTAATGCAATGTATATATTCTTTGGTTGCTTGTGTCTATTTAACAAACAAAATTGTAAACCATCTCAACCTCTTAATGCAAATTTTAATGAATAATATAATATAGATTTTAATATGTTTATGTTATACATATGTTACATAATTATTTTAGGGAACTCATATTATTAGCTATCTGTGGCTTTTTTTTAAATTATTGTGATCAATGCAATGTAGCAATTGTTCAGTTGTTGAATTATGTTCTCAGAGCCAATTTCCTGATGCATAATATCTGGGTAAAAGGATGTATGTCTCCTGGAGACTTTTGAAAAAAATATTTGAAATTATATGTTGTGCCGTTTTACAATGCCTATTGTCATCAGCATAACTCTTGGGAATGATTTATCACAGAGTTAATATTAATAGGAACTGCTCTTAATAGGTTCTCTTGAAAGCCTAAATTGGTATATGATTTTACTTTAATTTGCATTCTTTCACAAACAATATTTTAAACTTAACAATTAATTCCTTTAGAATTATGATCATTTTTGAGCTATTTATACAAATTTATGTATTTTAGGGACCCTCTTTCCTGAGTGAAATCACGGGGTTTGAGATCTCATTGTTCTTATAAAGTGTAATCTAAAAATAGCTTGATTTTTTTCATTTTCTTTTTCCTACCTTCCTTTTTTTTCCCCTCTTTTCTTTTCTTCCTTTCCCTTCCTGAACAATTCAGCTGTAAAAGCATTAGTAGAAGCAAAGCAAGACAGAGTTTCATGGTCCAGGAGTCGGGGAGTCACAAGCAGCAGTGACCTAGAGCAAGTTGTAAGAGGGTGGGTTGAATATCCATACTGAAAAACAGGCAGCTTGTGTGGAAAAAGCAGAGTAGATATGATAGCCTGGCCTGAAGTGTCACACTGAGGCATGATGATGAAGGTCTGCAGGGCAGGAGATCTGACATGAACTGTTTTGAGATTTTAAGGTCCAGAGGGTGCACAAGGGCGTCTGTATGGGATCAGAGACACAGTGTAAGTATGGTAACCTCATCAAAAGAAGAGACCCATCCTAGAGTTGTCAGGTCTTAGGTTGTGAGAGGGTGGGTAGGCTGGAGATTGTGGTCAGGCTGGAATGGTGGCTCAGAGTTCAAATGGGATGAGAAAGTCATTCACCCATTGGTGAGGCCTATATGGAGTGTTAGAGGCCAAGAAGGGTAAGGAGGACTTCCCACACAGAGTACTTGGTGTGAATGTCAGAGCCCAAGTAAGGTGAGAAGTGTGTGTAAATGGTGCTTGATCTGCATAGGAGGTCAGAGCCCAAGCAGGGGAAGGAGAATAACTGCAGGAGGGAGGAGGTGACAATGAAAATGGGACATTTGTTGCATTTGAGGGCTCTGATCAAGTAATTAAATATAGTAAGGATAATATAAACTAGATTTCTTATAGTTGAAAAAGAAGGTGCAGTTAAAGAAAAGAAGAAGGTATAAATCAATTGTGGTGTTAGTTATATATTTGTACATATTTGTTAGATACATATATTTGTTGGATATATTTTTCTGTGTATTTTTGGAATAGACGTAGATATGCATATATGTATACATGTGTGATTATGGGGAGTATACAGATACACACACATGAAATCTCAGATCTGTTTATTCAGAAAGTTTGGGAATAATCACATTTCAATAACAATAATCAAAATTATGTCTTTGTAAAAGAAACTAGGACTTCTTATAAAAATGGTTGATTTCAAGGCTGAGCCAGGGAAATGACCAGATAAGATGAGCCTGTAACATGCTGTCATACCCTCAAATGTGAAAGTATTTTAAGAATATAGGAGACATGTTGAAATAACACAAGTCAGTTTTATTGGGTTCCCTCTGGCCAACTTGGTGTAACTTGAGCATCAGAATAATAGTAATAACAGATTATTTTTTATTGAATAAAATAGAAAAACATGAGTCCATACAAATATAAATAAAAGAATAAATAGTTTGGTAAGGAATAGTATGTTTGTACAGGTTCAAAACATCACACCAGAAAAAGTTATATTAAATTACAAAGGAGTAAAAGTGTAGCTTTGTAGTGGAAAAGGCTGGCAAATAAAGCAATTGAAGTGGTCCAAGTGAACATCCTCAATAATGAGACAAATTGATATTATGTATCACTTGATAGAAACAGTGAAAAAAAATGTGCCATCACTCTTGGTGCTATTTCTGCCTTACATGCATAATCTAAATCTCAGAAGAAAAATTAGACAAGTCCAAATAAAAGAGCCTGATACAAAATAAGTGACCTGTAGCCTTCAAAATTGTCAAAGTCATGAAAATCAAGGAAAGACAACAAATATTACACAATGAAGGAGATGAAGGAAACAGGATATTTAACTGCTATGGATGATGAATGGGAACTTTTTGCTATAAATGACATTATTTATATCTTTACAAAACTTGAGAGTCTAAGGGCTAGCTGATATAGTAATTGGCCTCTAAGATGCTCCTGATCTAGTATTCACGTCCTAGTTTAATCCCTTCCCTTTAAATGTAATCTGGACCTAGAAACTCATATCTAATGTAAACAGTACAGCAAAAGTGATAGGATGTTGTCTCAAGATTAGGTTACAAAGAAAATGGGGCTTCCATCTTGGTCCATTTCTTGCTATCTTACTTTCTAATTCTGATGGAAGTTGGTTCCATGGTGTTAAGTGTTCTTGGGAGAGGCACCCATGGCAAGGATGTGAGGAATGCCTGACCAGTGAAATACCAAGTCCTTTATTTCAACAACCTATGAACAGTTGAATCCTGCCAACAACCATGTGAGTGAGCTTGGAAGCATGTCCTTACTCAGCTGATTCTCTAGATGATGCCACAGCCCAAGAGGATACTTTGCAACATTATGACCCAATAGGAAGACCCACATAGGCCAGATTCCTGACCTACAAAAATGGTGAAATTTAAAAATTATTTGCTGTTTTTTGATCTTTATGTTTTATGACTTTTTGATGCTGCATAGAAAAATAATGCAAATCATTTTAATAATATATCATTACTAATTTCTTGATTTTGATGGTTGTTATGGTTATGTAAGAAAATGTCCTCATTTGCAAAAAATATACACACAGTTTTTGGAGGGCAATTATTTATCAGCTTGGCAATTTACTCTCCGATGACTCAAGGAAGAACATTTTTTGGTAAATCTTTCAACTTTCATTCTTTTAAAAAAATATTTGACAGGAAAAATAAAAACTAATGAAGCATAGATTTTTTTTCCCTTACTATTTGATCTCTTTCTACTTGGCAATACTATCATTTCCTTAGGTTTATTTTCAGTTGTTTATCAAGAAAATAATGTTTGCTTCTCTGGAAGCCTTGTTGTTTTCCAAGGATTTACACAAGGGGAGTTCAAATATTAAAAGCAGAGGAAGGAAAATATGTGAATTCAATACTAGTCCTATTATCTATTTTCTCTTTATTTCTGAGTGAACTTTTGATGATGTGGAAAATACATACCAGAATATAAACCAATTATGTTTTCTCCTGAAATGCATTCCTCTATTAGTACAGATAACTAAGAGTTAACTGAACAGAAATACGGTTATATCATGACCTGTAAGGCAAGGCTCATTTCTTTCTTAGTTCCACATTAACCATTGTTATTTGGGAGTTTAAATTTTGAATCAATGATATTTGTCATCAGGCATTAATCTTCACATTAAATATTAAGAAATTTTATTTTTTGTAATTATTATCTAATTCATGCATTTCAGCACTTCCATATTTAGATTTTCTCTTATGAAAACACTTCTCTTTAAAGGTGTTCATTAGATGCCCTATTTAAATGTCTACCTCTTAATAATAAATAAGTAGAAATGTTAATGTACAATAAATATATATTAATGGAATTTTATGACAGAGTTTACAGTAACTATTTTGAATATATTTTTACAAACAACATTTCATGTCAAGGTTTTCTTTCCTCAATTAAAGATTTTAAACTATTTTACCAGGTGGTTGATAACTCATTAGCACCTGCTGAGATAAATATATATCTAGATTGAATCCATGAAGACCCAATGAGACTCTGTTTAGTCAAAACCCTGGAGTATCTATAAATAGCAGAAAAATATCAGATAATATAGGTCAGGTATAGGCAACATATAGTTCTTGTATTTTCAAAAGAAACATAAGTCAATTCTGGAAACAATATGTCTTTACACTGTGTCCTTGATTTTTTTTTCCTTTCTACTTTTTGGTGTTCTTCATCTCCTGCTTTCCTCATTCAATACATTCTCTTTAACTCTTTTATTCTGTTTTTTTTGTTTTCTGAGCCTTCACCTTCCTGCTTTTTCTTCCATCATCATTGCTGTGCAAAGACAGATTCAGGTCAGATGTTTATGTCTTTTTCAAGATTACCTTCCTTAATGATAATGAAAGATTTTGTGAAATCATATGATTTAAAAATCATTACAGAGCATAAAAAAGTTAGCAACAATTCTAAGGCCAACTGTTACATAAGATTTTTTTTTTTTTTGTACATGTTTCTATGTTGCTAATACTGCCAGCATTTTTCAACCCAAGGATATTATCAAGACCACTTCTGACATCTGGGTTGCATTATGTAGCAGTCAGAGGAAAAAGTCACATGCATTAGCCCTCAACTTCAGTGAAATAGACAATTCTAGTCATTTTTGCTGTTCTCTAGAAGTGCACAGTGATATTAGAGTTATGAAACCCTTTATTAGAACCTCAGCCTTGAGAAATTGTTCTGAAAGCTTTGGAAGTCTGTGTGGCTTTTTGTAAACATCTTAATTTTAGGAAATTTGGCAGAATGTTTAATTACCAGAAGGAGATCATGCTATTAATCAAATTTGGAATTGCTAACATTACAAATAAATGATTGTAGGCAAATTGAGGATTTAATTAGTTCTTTCAGACGCAACATTCTGTTTGCTTTCTCTTTTGAAATTGTCCCCAAATGAAGACTGTGCAATAACATCTTGAAGGAAGTACTGATAAACCTCATTTAATTTGTTTCCATCCCTTTTAAGACTCTATTCCTACTAAGAAGAAATAGCTCGTTGATAAGAAAGCAGTTCAGTATTATGACAGATTCAGTCTCCCCAAATGACTGACTTTCAGTTTGGCACCAGTGAAAGATTATTGCCTCAGATGATATTTATTTTGCTGGCTCTCATATAGTTTAAACCCTGTAGTTGAGTCAAAAATGTTACAAGAATAAAATGATGGTCAGAGAACTCCGAGAAATCTTATTAATTTTATAATGGTGTTGAAAGCTTACCAAAGGTTTTTGTTCTCTAAATCTACTGCTTTGAGCAAATCAGAAGGGATTTCTTAACTGCTGAAGAGAGACAGGGCTTTCTTTGGTTTGCAGTGTATGAAATGACAAATGTGCGATCTATGGAAATCTTATGGAAACTTGTCTGACAATATCAGTTGTGATTTTTGAGATATATACACACATACACACATACGTATAATTGTACACATATGAATATACAACAGTACAAATATGAATGAACAGAAAGTGTAAGTAAACCATTGGAGGGAAATTGTGTTTATGATTGTGATGAACACATACCTAACTTCAGCTGCCATTAAAAGGTACAGACATTCCAACATTGTTGTTATTTATGAAAAAATTTGATCTATTTTAGGATTAAATATGGGCATCAATGGCAAGTAAATTCCAACTGGTAAAGGGATAGCAATAGTGGTAAAGAGTAAGTATTATGTTAAGTATCCACAAATAATGCATAATGAAAACTTCCCTATTTCATTTATTTTGTGTTTTCATGCATTACACCCAGTCCTGCCTCTTTGGTTAAGGGGATCTGCTATTGTCATCAGGCTCTGAGTGTGAAGAATGGGTTGGATTAAGTCATGAAAATCCATGACCTTACTCATATTCATAGTTATTTTTTCCACATAGGTATTTCTATTTAGAATTGACCCTTGTAAAAATTTGATGATGAAGGTAGTTTTATTTTGTTCACTTTAGCTTCTTTTGGTGGCTCCTTTGTTTTCCTCTCAATGCTTCAAGGCTTTCACTGCTCTAAGTCTTATATGTTCATTCATCTAGTCTGTAAGTATTCACTGAGTGTTTCTTAAGAGCCAAACGCTCAGCTAAGTGCTAAGTATACTTTGAATAAAAAAATAAATAAAATTTTTTGCCTGGACTTGATATTAAATGTGGCTGGGCCCCATAATTAATCATCCTATTTATAACATTTATATCCACTTAGGATGGAGTGATTAGTTTGCTGTTAACTTCTAATAAAATAATTTATTATTATAATTATTTTAATGTAATGTCCTTATATCTGTTGATGAAAGTTTGATAGAGATACAGTATTCTTTAATTTCTAACGTAAATGGTACATGACGTGTATGCATTTGTGTCTACATAGATATAAGTATTAGATAACACATATATAATCTTAAGTATTAATTTGGGGGACACAGAATTCTAAAAATTGCTTCAACAGGAGTTCCTTTTGTAACTCAGCAGTAACAAACCTGACTAGTATCCATGAAGATGTGTATTTGATCCCTAGCCTCATTCAGTGGGTTAAGGATCTGACATGGAGCTGTGGTATAAGTCATAGATGTGGCTTGGATCCCATATTGCTGTGGCTGTGGCATAGGGTGGCAGCAGCAGCTCTGATTCGACCCCTAGCCTGCGAATTTCCATATGCCACAGGTGTGGCCCTAAAAATAAAAATAAAAATAAAAATTGCTTAAATTAATTTTTAAAAAATATTTTTGAACAAATACCTCAAATATAAGTATTTTTACTCCAGAAACTGATTGCCTTTTCTTTTTCATTCTACGGGAGTAGGTACAAGGCAACATTCATTGTCAATTTTTTTTTCTGAGATTCTCTAACTTCAGGAAGCTCTCCATTTGCATTTACCATCATCTATAGTTTCCTCTGTGCTTCTACTTGTGCAAATTTCTCATTTTTAGAATAGATGAAGACATATTGTAAACATATCCTAATGTTACTAATTTCTTGGTAGAAAATATGGTAATATATTAAAATACGAAATAAATCACCACATGTAACACAATATTTATTTAAATTGGTGTCAGATACATTGTTTATAATGTACTTTTCTTTGGAATACAATACTTTACAATCTCTCATATAGTTTCTCAATAACAAAGTGCCAATATATCAAAATTTCAGGTGTACTTTTATTTTGTGCAGAAAAGATTATTTTTAAGAGAATTATCTTATTCTGTGTTTACTGGAAAATGAGTAATCTGAAGCAAAGCTCCATCTTGAAAATGTTAAATGTAAACAAAGAAGGACATAAGAAAAGTAAATAATATAAATATAAATAATATAAAAATAAAGAAATAACAAAGAAGTAAGTTTTAAGAGTAAAACCTTAAAACTTGACCCTACCATTTTCTAAGGGCCTCAGTCATGAGTGTGCTCTTCCACTGAAGCACCATATGGAAGAGAGGTAGACAGTCTCTAGGGCTGATCACAGTTTATTCCAGTGAGAGGTAGGGTAGAATTATAATAGCATTTAGGAATAGGTGATTAAGTTTCAGGTTTGACCAAAATTCCAAATGAAGGCTTGCTGTCATGGAATCCTCTAATGCTCATAGAATGTAGAGAATGAACACTGAGGATTTAATTTCTGAAAGATGAATTAAAACATGTAATAAAATAGGTTCTAATTAACAGTGTTTGTTTGAAATCATGGAAACTCAACTCACAAAGCAAATCAGAGAAAATAGATCTTGACATTTTCCAAAAATATTATAAAATTATATTAGTGCTTTTGAATTAACAAGACATCTACATAGGTGGGGAATTTGAAAAAATGCCATTAAAATTATGGAATGGTCATGACTTTAGGAAATCTTTGGGATGATTTACTTATCCTTTTGAAGTATTCTGAGAGTAGTAATAACATTGTTTTATACACAAAACATGATAGAACTTCTGACTCATCACTCTCTATTTTTCTGGAACAGTAGAACAGGTGGGCATGAAATAAAAATAAAAGAAGGAGGAACAGTGGCAAGAGAGGTCTAATCACACTGGTAGGCAGGGAGAGTTAGAAATGAAATCTAAGAATGTGATATACCTGCTATTCTGTGTAACAGCTACCTGGGAAGTGACAGGAGAAAGTGAAATATTTTATATATACAGATATATGCGCAATAATAATTATGCATAAGGAAAGCATGTTCAATATATAACTTAACTTATAAAGTTTTTATTCAGTTAATTATTTAAATATTAAATGAATGCTTGCTATACACCATACCCTATTCTAGGCACATCAAAAAGGACTCCAAAAGGGAGCAAAACCAACCAAAATATGTGTTTTTATGGATGTAACATTCTAGAGGGGTGACTGAAAATAAACAAGTTATTAAGTAAAATATATAGTTACGTGTATAGCATATAGAAGTAGTATCTACAGTAGAAATTTATATAGAGTTGTTATATATGGCAAATATATAGTAGTATAGATGGTGATATAGAAACATCAAGTAGGAAAATGGTATGGGAGTTAAAGTTTAGTATGGTGCTTCCAGAAGATATTGCTAAGAAGGTTTATTTTGCATAGATATCTGTGGGCAGTGAGGGTCTAGCTCTCTAAGATGTGGGAAATAATATTCTAGGTAGAGGGACAGCAAGCAAATGAGCTGGGAGTGAATGGGCATGTTCGCGGAGGATAGTGAGCCAGTTTGTTTGAGATGTGTGGAGGAGGAAGAGAGCTGTAGGATAGAACAAGAACCCTTAGAAGTGACAAGTCAAATAATGTAATACTCTTAGATCACAAGATTCTGAAAGATACGGTATATCTTTCCAGCTATTTGTGTTGTCTTCCACTTCTTTCATCAGTGTCTTACAGTTTTCTGAAAACAGGTCTTTTACCTCGTTAGGTAGGTTTATTCCTACTATCTTATTATTTTTCATCCAGATGTGAATGGTGTCGTTTCATTAATTTCTCTTTCTGATAGTTCATATTTAGTGCATAAAAAACAACAGATTTTTGTATATTAATTTAATATCCTACAACTGTATCAAATTCATTGATGAGTTTTAGTGCTGGGTATATTTTGAAACTGTTGCCAACAGGATTTGCTGATGTTCACCAGGAAAGAAGAGGGACTTGAAGGGGTATAATAAGGTTTTTAGTCTAAACAAATATGCAGATGGATTTGTTATTAACTAAGATATAAAAAGGTGAAAGAGAAACATGTTTTGGTATGGACTAATGGAGGCTCAATTATAGAAGTACAAAGATTGAGATTTCTATTAGACACCCAAGTGAAGCTGTCAAACAGGCAGCTAGATAAAAGTGTCAAGTTCAGCAGAGAAGTCTATTCTAGAGATATCAATTTGGAACTATCTATCATCTCTCTCTCATTCTCTCTCTCTCTCTATGTATATATAGACACATATATATCTAAAACTATGATATTTAAAAGTATAAAACTATGTGTTGTTACTTAGAATTTAGACAGTGAAGGGGAGACAACAATCTGGAGCTTTAGGCATTCAGAAAGTTAGAGGCTGGGAGATGATAAAAGGTCAATAAATGAAACTGACAGAGAATATCCAGAATAGAAGGAAAACAGAGGAAAATAGATTAACCATGTAAATTACTGTTAATATGCCACATAAAATGAACCCTGAGAAACAAGCTTTAAGGACACTGAATTAATGTTAATACTAGGCAGTTGAGAGTGAAAACCTTATCAGAGGATGTTTGAGACAAAAAAAGAGAAAAATTGGATACAGTAAATAAAAATAACTCTTTCTAGTGCTTTTCTCCAAAGAAATGAAAAAGAATAATGGCATTAGTTGAAGAAGGAATTGGAACAAACAATTTGTTTTAGGATGGGAAAAAATAACATATTTCATTATTAATAGGAATGAGATTCTAGGCTGGGGAATTTCAGAGTAAAAAGAAGTAAAAAAGAATTGCCGAAATCATGCCCTTAAGTCAGCAAGAGGAATTGTTTTCAAGTGCACAATTATTGGAATTGGTTTTAACTAGGGCATGGATAACTCCTCTAAAAGTAGGATGCATGCCTGCAAATCAGATAGGTGTGTAGATATGGAAGAAACTTGTAAAAATCTTTATTTGTTTTCTTTTCTTAATGAATGAATTTAATTTAAAGAATGAATAATCATTAACTGAGAGGGAGGTTGGAGTAAGGAAGTTTAGAGATTTGAGGAGAGAGGAGAAATTATAAAATCACTTAGATGAGAGTGAAACAACTAGGGATATATAATATGATTGCCTGGCAGCACTAGGACTTACTTGAAATCCATGATAATGGATATAAGTGCAAATAAATAAAGATCGGTCAGCACAGTATCATCACTTTTCACCACAGCCAAGTTCAGATGCATGAGTGCAGTTATGGAATAGGAAGAGAATTAGATTTAACCAGGATTGTGGTTTAGTCAAAATAAAAGTGATACAGGAATCAGAGATCCAAATTCCATTTCTCTGACTTCAAAGTCCTTTTGCCTAATTATTCTACAAGATTCTTTCAACAGCAACCATATAGATTCTAAGGAGAAAAGCAAAGTACTATTCTGAAAGTCTGAAAAATATACAAGTATTGAGATGCCAGAAATTTTTAAAAAAATATTTTTAACCAGATTTTCACTTTTTTGTTAGGTTCATGGCATTGCGTAGGTAAATATTTTACCTTCCTTTCAGTACAGTAATACAAAAGTAGATAAATATTTCAAAGAGGTGCTCATCTAACATTTTTTCTCAGCATAAGAGAAAACATTTTATTAATGTTTTCTTCAGAAATACTGTCAAAATTGTGTTAACAGTTGAAAAAAATCACTTGTTACTTTGTAAGTTTGATATGTTCTTACAAAGACTGTTCTTATGTTACTATTGATTGCATATGTGACAAAAAGAATGCCCAGTGAAAAATCACCAAGATATTTTAGGTTCAGTTTTACAAATTTTATTTGTTCCAAATGAATTATGTTTGACATAACTGTGTGTTGAATGCCTAAAATTGATCAAAATTATATCAATTTAAATTAATGTGAAGACAAAAATTTATTTTTATATTAAAAGTTAGAAGTCAGCTGAAATATCCTCTAAAAAATGAAAATTTAGCACTTATATTTGGCTACTCACATTTACTTCACTCTTATATTCCAGATGCTGTTTTGTTCTTTGTAGGAGTTTTATCACTTGAAGTGCACAATACTCTGAAATAGATGCTAAAATTATTCCCATTTTACAGATTAAAGGATAGATAGGTTTAATGACAAAGTCATAGACATAGTAGGAATTCATGTGCAAATATTATCTATTCATGTAACTCTGCCTTACTTTATACAAAATATTACAAATGTAATTGGAGAACTCAGTTGTCATCACTTGGAATTTTAACATGTGCTATTTAAAGGAATATTCCAATTTAATCCAGTTGAAAACTCTTTAAGAAAGTTTAGTTCATGGTTCAACAGAGAAAGGGGATGGGGAGACAGATAGTAGAGAATATTAGATAACCAATAAAATAAAATGTGTGTTAAAAAAGCCAACTTGGCAATTTTTAAAGTAGAGTTCATTTATAATATTGACATTGAAAAGATTAATAATAAAACATTCCCATGACTGCCAGAGTTCTTAAAAGGACCTCTGAGAACCCCCACCCTTCCCCTTCCTTACCTTACTGCTTTTTCTGCTCATGTGACTCTACCAGAATGGTTTGGTTTTCCTCAGACAGGCAGACTTATTCTCAGGATCTTTGGACTTGAGGTTCTATATGCTTTTTTTCACATCATTTATGCTCATTTTCTTCAATCTTTACTTAAATGTCACCTCCTCAGATCTACCCAACTTGATCACCTGAATTTGTCATAAATTTCCCTCTATGATACTCTTGTTCCCTTTGACCATGTTCTGTTTTTCCCCACAGCACATTTAGTTATTATTAACATAATATTCAAACTACTTGTTTATTGTTTTTATTTATTTTTTGGCCTACTGGGTCACCTAGTAAAATCACCCCAAGATTTTAAGCTAAACAAAGGGAGGAATTTTTTGTTTTTATTACTCATACATGCAAAATACCAAAAATAGTATCTAGCATAGAGTGCTCAATAAATATTTATCGACTATATATCCGAATAGGTGTTATGTGTAGAAAAAGTACAGAGCAGTGGCCATACGATGGTCTGGAAACTTCCAGTGGTTTAGAACTGGTAGAGTACCTGAGCTTAAATGTCAAGACTAGAGAGAGATCACTCTAAAAATGCTACAAAGGCCTTTCTGGATCCATAGGTCAAAAATAAAGAATACATTTATCCTAAGTAAATAAGAGGAAAATCCAGGGCTCCTGTTACAATATGAAAAAATGTGTGTCAAATAACAAATATTAATACATTTAAATAGCAGTTACTCAAACTGCCACATAAACATATAATAACCTCAGTAGGCTTAGTAATGGTCAGAGAGAAATATTCAAAAGGTGAATTCTTTTCCCCATAAGACTATCCTAAGGATAATTAAATGTCTGGCTTCATACAGAAGTGTTAAAAAGTAGAATTTTTTTTTATCTTTGGTGCCCTTTCAAAGGGCTAAGTATATTCCTGTTAAAAATAAGTCTATTATATCCCTGCAGGACTCAAGTTAATTGTGATAACAAGTTATATATGATTTTATAATAGAAAAAAAAAAATTCTTGGCTCCCTGTGTAGCAAAAAGACAAATACATAGACAAAGAAGGCTCTTCTTCATACAGATTCTCTTGCTGTCTCATCTCTCTCTCTCTCTCGGACTTGTTCTATTATAAATTAGAAATGAAGTTTAAATCACTTAGAAGATTATTTTTTATACCCACGAAGCCGGGCAGGAGTATAATCTATTCTGAAATTCATGAGAAAATCCTTTAAAATGTCAGACAACAGTTAAAACATTCTATGATTAAGGCATATTTTAATTTTCTTAATGTCAAAACTCTGCTGTGGGAGAAGCTTATGCACACTCATTTGATATTCACATGTGCTGATATTAAAATGGATCCACACTCTTAGAAGTATCAATATCAGGGATTGAGGTTTTTTTTTTAAAGGGACAAGTCTGACCTTCCGAAAAGAGAGTGCAGAATAAGATGAACCAAAAATGAAAATCATTTTGAAACAATAAGTGGCATATTTTTTAAGAGGATCTAGGTGAGGATGGATTAAAATTTTTCTCATGGATATTGCTCATTAAGCAGATTTGCATTCAATAATAGCAACAGACCTGGGACAGGTATAAATAAGGGTGTGATAAGGTGATCATAAGTATAAGACACTTCTATCCTTTTAAATAAGACAGGGTGAACAATGAAGGGGCTGAGTGACCGCTTCCCGGATATATGTGGCCAATAAATTTAGTTTATTCAGTATTCTACAAGTATTTCTTAAGAACATGCAACATGCTGAATCCTAGCCATTAGGAGACTTTTCTCATTGAGCATAGGTTTCGTGAGTGCATTTCTGTGGAGGCCCGATGTCATATACTGTGAATAAAAAAGTGAACACAGCAGGGCAGAGCCTGCCCTCAGGGGGTTACAATATGGTGGAAAAGACAATAAAATACAAATCCAACTGTAATGTCATGTAATGAACAGTGCTATGAAGGGAAAAAAAGCAGACAGAATATGGGAGTAAAATATGACAGGGGAGGTGCTTTTTTGATGGCAGTCAGGAAAGTTCTCTCAGGGGACATTGCAGCAGTGAACCAAGAATTTGGAAACATACGGGTAAATACACAGAGAAGAATATTTACAGAAGGGGCCTAGTAAGGTCAACTACTTTGGGTTGGAAAGATGATTTGCCTATTTGTGGGAAATTAGAAGGCTATGACCAGAGCAGAGGGAAAAAGGCAGGAGAGTGGTAGGTGTGAGGTAAGTCCAAGAGACATAGTCCATGTCAGGATAAAACTTATAAGCCACAGACAAGGCTTTTAGACATGATACTAAATGTGAAAAAAAGCCATTGGAAGGCTCTGAGTAGGGCAGTATTGGAGCTATATAACTTGAGCCATACTTCAAAAAGCTACAAGGCATTAAGTACAAGCTCTTCTATAGTCTATATTCAAATAGTTTTGACTATAAAGAAATAGGTTTTACTTCCATATGCCATGAGTGTGGCCCTAAAAAGGCAAAACCAAAAATTGTAATAAAAATTCACGTGTATCCTTACTCTTTCCTCTGAATCTTCTGCCTTACTGTGACACTTATATATGGGAAATGCTTGGCCAAATGGCGGACAGATGTCTTGTCAAAATACTGGTTTAGAGATCTCAGGAAACTGTTGCAGCACACTTATTTTAGTGTATGAATAACAACTTTTGGAATCCCCTCACTCAAATAGCCTGTAGTTATACACAAAATTGAAATTCAAGTAATTTTTAATTACTTATAAGAATACATGGAAAGACTAGAAATTTTGGATTATTTTACAGTTTAATGGGAGGTTTTTAACTTCTATAGACCCTACACTGAGAAACATAATTCAAGACCCTCAGATATGGAGCAGTATTTGAAAGGATATATTACTTTAATGCTTTGTGACCGCCATAAAAAAATAGCTAATGAGGATATTATGAACACTTAAACACAACTCCAGATGAAAGCACTATTTTTTCATGTAAAGACAATGATTTTGTTGAATCTTCACTTATTATATATGACATTGATTTACTATTTTACTTGTCTTTATTTGCCTTTTGTGTTAGAATCTTGGTTTTCCCTTAAAATAACAAAAAAAAAAGTTGAACAAAAAATGCTTAATCAGATCTTGTATCATGCATATTCAAAATAATAAGTTCTGTTATTTGTCTGATATTATTTGGATACATGAGTACTTTTTTTTGAGTCTTAGAATGCAAAATAAACTCAGAACTTGAACAAAATTTTAGGTATGGGAATTGCTATTTTTGTTAAATGTAGCCCTTGAATTTTTCATAACCTAGCTTTTCATATTATTAACCTTACTGCTTTAGAAAAACATTCAGCATATTTGAGAAGTACACTACTAGAAAGAGTTTTCTAATTGCATCTCATCTCATATATGCTGATAGCTGATGAATCATAATTTATATATCCAATTATTAGACATCAAACTAGGCATTACATATTATATTTACATTTTAATATACAATAGTCTCCCCCCTCATCTGTAGTTTTTTTTTTTCTGCAAGACTTCAGTTACCAAGTGTTGAGGTCTGAAAATATTAAATGAATATTACAGAAATGAATAATTCAAACATTTTAAATTACTGTTAGTTCTGACCAGCGCCATAAAATTTCATACTACCTTGCTCCAACCCACCCAGGACATGAATCATCCTTCTGCCCAGGGTACCTCCCCCCTCCCCAACCTCCGTTAGTCACTTAGTAGCCACCTTGGTTATCAGATCAAATGTCATGGTATTATAGTGCCTGTGTTCAAATAACCCTTATTTACATAATAATGGCCCCAGTGTTCAAATAACCCTTATTTACTTAATAATGGCCCCTGAAGTCCAAGTGTAGTGATACTGGCAATCTGGATATGCTGAAGAGATATGGGAAAGTGCTTCCTTTAAGTGAAAAAGTGAAAATTCTTGACTTAAAAAAGAAAAAAAAATATCATGAGGTCAATAAAATATGTAGTTAAAAATGAATATTCTCTGTGAAATTTTGAGAAGGAAAAAAAATTCCTGCAAGTTTTTTTTAATTAAAGCAGAGTTGATTTACAATGTTGTGCCAATATCTCTCTGTAAAGCAATGTGACTGTCATATATATATATATATATATATATATATATACACATATATATGTATGTATGTATGCATGTATACATATATATACACACACACATTAATTTTTTTATATTATTTCCCACCATAGTTTATCCCAGGAGATTAGATATAGGTCCCTGAAGAGAAGAACCATATTGTTTGTCCATTCTAAAAGTAATAGTTTGCATCTACTAACCCCAAACTCACAGGCCACTCTACTTCCTCCCCCCTCTCCCTTGGCAACCACAAGTCTGTTCTCTAATTTCTGCTAGTTTTGCTGTCACACCTCAAACTGCAAAATATATGGCCACAGTAAGTTTGTGGTAAGTTAATTCAGATGAAAAGGGCTTTAATTTTGTACAATAAAATATTCTGAGAGAGGTAGAAAAAGAGATCGTATCCACATAATTTTTATTACAGCATATTGCTATAATTTTTCTATTTTATTATTAATTATGTTTCTAATCTCTTTGTTTGCCTAATTTAGAAATTAAGCTTTATCATAGATACGCATTTACAGGGAAAAACATAGTATATGTGTACAGGATTCAGTACTAATACGGTTTCAAGCATCCACTAAGGATTTTGGAATTTGTCCCCTGCAGATAAGAGAGGATTACTATAAAATCCTTTTACACTTAGTAATGATACTGGAATGTAACCTCCATGAAAGTATGAACTACAGCCATATTTTTTATCCATTTATGCTTTAAATAGACAGCTGTTGAATAAATGATTGAATAAGTGACTATTCTCAGCACATTTTGGCCATGTCCTTTAAGTTAGGGCTTACTTTATGATCTTCCAAGGTTGAGTAGATCTCTGTACATCTTTATATATATTTTCCTTCCAGAGTTATCTTCTTTTTTTTAATTCTGCTTCTGTATTATATCCATTCTCACAACTTTAAATATTTTCTATGCATCATTGACTTTCAAATTTTTGATTTCAGCCTGTTCATTTCTCTAAGCTCCAGACTTTTGGCCATACTACTTGCTCGCTATATCCACTTAGATGTCTCATAGGCATGTTAAATTTACTAAGGCTAAATCAGAATATGTGACTTCACATAACTACCCAGACTGTCTCTCATTTCATCTTCCTTATTTCAGGGCTAAAGCTGTAAACTTAGGAGTCTTTTTTGACTCTTCTATATCTCTTATCTTAGCCAAAGTGTTAGCAGGTCCTATTGGCTGTTTGCCAGTGTATCTGAACCTATGCATGCTTTATATTTTTACTATCACCAACTTTATCCATGACCATCAGCCATCCTCTCAATGATCATAATATGCCTCTAACTCATTCACTTCTCATTATTTTCTTGCTTCCCTATTACAGGAAACCAGAATATGTCACCCCAAAATATGCCTCTTTGGCAGAAAAAATATTTTGAGCTGAAGGCAACTAAGCAGTAACAAACACAGGAAAAACTCCCTCTTTTCTACTTATAGGAAGGAAATTAATTATTTTACTGGCCCATACTGTTAGTAGTCTGGAGAGGGCATCAAAGGAATCTCCAAGGAAACAAACCTGGCTAAACTAATCCTTATCTTTCTTAATTAGGAACCAACTAGGCCTAGTTAAACCACCCATAACCTAACTGCTGTGTCTTGTTAATTCTTCACAAGTGTATTTGTTCATTGTCTAAAAAGTCTAAAATCTTCCTGAGCTGGTTACATCTTTGGGTCGTCATTCCCTTATGAAGGCTCCCATGTATAGGTAAAACTTTAATAAAATATATATGCTTTTCTCCTGTTAATCTTTGTCAGTTTAATTTTCAGACTGAGCTGGGACCCTTAAGAATGTTTAGGAAAACCTTTTTCTCCCGCACCCTGTAAATTATTTTCCACACAGTAGTTAGAATGTTATTTTAACTGTTAACACTGCATAGTTCAGGTTCACAATTTGGTGTTTTTACATGAAATCATCCATGCAACCGTCACCACAATCAAGATAACAAACGTATCCATCAGCCTCCCAAGAATTCCCTTTGTAAGTTCTTTTCTTGTTCTGCCCCTCTGCCCTTCTTTCTCTATCCTCCAGTCAACTACTGATCTGTTTTCTGTCTGTAAGGATAGTGAAACGAATCATAAATATAACAATAAGTAGAGTTAGTATGGACTCTTACCTCTTTCACACAAGGCAATTATTTTGAGATATCTCCATTTTGGTCCATAGATCAATAGTTGAGGATTTTTTTAAGGAATATTGTATCACTCTTCTGTGAAAGACTTTTATTGTTTTCTCATTTGTAGTGGATATTTTATATGTTTTATGGTTGCCAAATTTAACACACACTGTCTATAGATTTTCCCATAATTTGTATTTTTTTCTTATTTCTGCTGTAACACACTAACACAAACGTGGTGGCTAAAAGAAATTTTTTTCCCCTACTGTTTTAGAGGTCTGAATCTAAAATGGTTCTTCAGGGTTGCATTCCTATTAGAGGCTCTTGAGGGAATCTATTTCCTTGTCTTTTCTAGCTTCTAGAAGCCCCCTGTATTCTTTGACCCATGACCCCTTCCTCCATCTTCAAAGGGAACATTGTAGCATCTTCTCTCCTTTCTGAATTCTCCTTCCATTCTTACATCTCTCTCTTTCTCTCTCTGACTCACAACTATAAAATTCCTTTGCCATATAACCTAACATAACAACAGACTCCAGGAATCAGAATGTGGATACCTTTGTAGGCCATTATTCAGCCTAAAACCTGGGTTCTTTAATGTTAAGGTAAAAAGAAAATACATTTGTCCAGTTTCCTTATGGCTAGGGTGTAGGCATTCCTTTTAAGTGCTTCCAATCAGAATCATTCATGCAAAATTATACTTTAAAAAGAGGAATGTGAGGAGAAATTGGGGGTAGATGTATCTTTTTTCCACACATGAGATATATTTCTAAATCCTCAAGAGTAACAATGGTGTAATTTTCAGATGCCAGTCCTAAAGAACATAAGTGGGCACTTCCTTGTCTCTAGAAATTGAACTGCTGGTGTCAAAAGTTGGCAGCAGTAAACTTTTTGTTAAGGTAAATCCCCATGTTGTGATTTGGCTAAATTTTTTTCCCCTAGGGAGTTCATTGTTCTAAACCATTATTCTGTAAGCTATCTAGAAGCCTATAATTCATTATTTCCCTGAGTAAATTACTAGTAATGTAGTAATATAGACTTTTCTCAACTAAAACCTTTTACTGATATGAAAATTTGTACTTAAAACGGTTTTATAAAGAAAGATTCTTTAAAAAAAAGAATATGGAATTAATTATTGCACCTATTTGGGTCCAAGGACAGTGAGATGGTGGCTACAATTAAAGAACTGGACTTTTGTCAGCCCATAGAATAAAGCAGTACCACAGTTATTCTCAAGTTTGTCTGGAAAGGAGTATCAACTGAATGAAAAGTTTAGCAGTATGATTAACATGAAGACTATGAGGAATGGAGTTGTGTGTACAATGTAAAGATTGAGAATTGTGACCTCAGAATCCAAAATCTTAGCCAAAGGAACAGTAAGAGAATATAAAATTTCTAAGACTGGTGTAGAAGAATCTCAGCTAACACTGAAAACGTGAGATGGTCCAACGTTGAATTGAATGTTCCATGTTTTGTTTTTTAATTAGAAAATGATTTGAATCTATACCCTTATCACATCTCCTCTGTGAAAGGGAAGGAAAAGAGAGGGGCTCTGATTTGTAATGGGGGCTTGGGGAATGGGGTTCTGTTCACCGAGAGCACCCTAAGCCCTTCTATGTCCTTGGTTCTCTTCTGCCAATAAAAGCAGTGCCTCTTCCCTAGGACATGACGCTGATTCTCCTTTCCTTCACAACTCTGTCATGACATTCCAGGCTATAGCTCCTCTGTTTGGAAAGCCAGCCCTTGCTTCTTACCCCCATGCCTTTATTAATCTCATAACTAGAGATTATTGCCTACATGACCCAGAAATCAAATCTTGGAAGGAAAAGGCTTACACATAGAAAGAATAATGATGTTTTACAAAAATCAGAAAATATGTATCTCTGAAGACCAGAGAAAAAGTAATTTAATTTTGATTCTGTCTGAATTTATCCATGTAAGTACACTTACCAGACATTCTAGAGGCAGGGTTTAAACTCAAGGAACTGTAACTCTCAGTCTTTCTTGTTCTCTTTTCCTCAGCTCAGTATGTTTGTTAACTTAAAAAAAATGTACAACGTGAGAGTTGTAAGTTAAGTTTTATGTGGGGCAAAATGGGGACTGTAGCCCAGGAGGCAGCATCTCAGATAGCTCTGGGAAACTGCACTGAGGAAGTGGGTGGCAGCTAGGACATACGGGAGTTTTGCAATGAAGGGCAGGTAGCAGAAACAAAAGATTATTGTTAATAAAAGTCAACTAGATATCTCAAGGAATATAGCACTTTTCTACGTACGAGATGTGAGGGTCTGTGCTTCGCTGAATCATTTCTTTGATATCCACTGCAACCCTCTGGAGCCGGTATTCTGTGTTTTTCACATTTTGAGGGTTCACTGTCAGGAGTGGCTGCAGTCTTGAGGCTGCTAGGTGGCAGGTATTATTTGTTTCTTTCCTGATTTCCCTCAGGGCTCACCAGCTTGGAGATGGTTGTAATTACTGATGACTGTGACATCCTTTGTTTACTGATATGGCAGGCAGTATTTTATTTCTCATGTTTGATTAAGCACAGACTCTTTGATTGACTATGAAAAACAAAATTGACTTATCAGACATTTTGTGACATAATGTAGATGAAAGTCTGAGGAGTCAGGAATGTTGAGTGGATTTATTTTATGCAATCTGTCCTACCACTCACTAACCCTAACTCTATAGGTAGTGGGAGCTCAGATGACCCTTTATCAAGGTACTGATAAAGACTTCTTTGGGATAAGAGTCAGCATCTCTGGACACTCTAATACTAATTTCAGTAGGTTAGGAATGCTGAGGTGAGATTTTGCCACTGAAATGGATTCTCAGTGTGGCAGAAACCACATAGAAACAGTCTGTAAACAAAGCAATCTTTACATGGTTGTATAGTAATTAGCAATTCTGCATTGTTACTAGACATATCAATTTTTTTTTTCTTTTCCTTTTTAGGGCCACACCCATGGCATATAGTAGTTTCCAGGCTAAGGGTCCAATTTGGAGCTGCAGCTGCCAGCCTACACTACAACCACAGCAAGGCAGGATCTAAGCCATGTCTGTGACCTATACCACAGCTCATGGCAATGCCAGATGCTTAACTCACTGAATGAGGCAAGGGATCGAACCTACAGCCTCCTAGCAACAGGCCAGGGATCGAACTCACAACCTCCTAGCAACCTTCCTAGTTGGATTTATTTCTGTTGTGCCATGACAGGAAATCTGACATATCAAAATTTTAATATCACTAACTCTATGTTAAATATCATAAGAAATGTTAGAATAGTACTTTAGAAACAAATATATTTATTCTCTGCCCTTTTATTTTCTATATTCTAAGAAAAAAATTCAAATAGATATTGTAATTAACCAAATATATTGTTAAAAATAATCACTGTGCCTCATAATAATATGCACGTTTCTTTGCTCTAGCATTGATGTGTGCATTCTTAATAGAATATTGTCACAGAAACATGAATATAATTTTCATCAAGTCATGATGTATATCTACACTAATAATCTGTGTTTGTACTGAAACAACATTTATTATCATTTTGGGGAGGAGTGGTAAAGATAAATATACAGATTTAAAAAAAGATTTTTAAGACATAGGCTCCAAGCATAAAATTGAAAAGGATAATAAAGTATAGGTATGCTGCAGGCTGAAAATAGTAAGAACATACTTAAGACTAGTTTATTTTGGGAAATAATACCAGGAGAAAAGAGTGGGGGACCATGAAGAATGAAGGGTGCAAGTAGGGAAAACCAAAGATATGTGAAAGATCTGGTCACTGCTGGGTCAATGAATTCGTTCCCATTCAGACCTTCCAAAGAGACTTGTCATGAACTTCAAATTGTCCGCATAAGGAATAGAATATGTATCTATAAATTTCTATACCCTTTACTCAGGGGATGCTTATGGGTGTTAATTCCCTAACACTTCCAGGTTTGCTCCTGCAGGAGGGCTGAGAGGGTTTCCTTAGGCACCCAGGAGTACCATTTTCCAGAGAAGGTGCTGGTCTCCACTCTTTTCTTAATTTAGATTTCCCAACATTTGGATTCCTGGGATTGTATGCTCTGGGAGCAAAGGCATTGATTCCTGTCTTTGTTTCTGTCTCAGAAATGCTCTTAAAATTATACAATATTCATTCAGCTGATTTTTCTTGAGTGAAAAATTAATCTAGATGCCATTAGAGTAAAATATACTTAGAAATGCATTTCAGTTTGAATATAAAACTGGTAATTAGAGAACTTTGCATATAAAAAAGAAAACTCTTCACCTGAAATAACCCGCTGCCTGCTATTCATTTGCATATCCTCACTTTAACAGTTAGATTCAGGCAGTCAGAATATGCTAATAGCTGCACCCATTTCATATCCTAATACAGGAAATCCAATAGCTCAATGATAGGCATATACGTGCTTTACAGAGAATCTCTAAAATTACTTGGCAAAGGAAAAATATTTCTTGCAGCTCTGCACATGTTCCCAGAAAGGCCTTTCAGGAGCTCCAGTGAGCGGTCCATCAGCACCAGTTTTAAGCTGCAGAAATGGCATCTTTCTACCACAGGCACTGTGTAATCTGAATTTTAATCACCTCCTTTGCTTACCATGTCTAATCCTTCTCTATCTATTCTCAAACAGCCAATCAATTTAGTTCTACCTTATAAAGAAATCTGTTAACATAATTTCTGTTCTGATATGGGAGAGAAATTCTGTGGCAGCTAATGAAATGTTCTTGGTTCAAATTAGGAAGTAGATACTTAAAACTTAGTTAAGTTACCTCATATGACTCTCTGTTAATATACTAAATCCCTATTTAATCTCCTACTTCAGAGTGCCTAGGTGTTACACAAGGCATTGTTCTATTGTTACTGAAAAAGTAAATGTAATCAGTCCAAATGTGGTCTGTGTTTCAGTGCTTTTAACAATCACGTGGGTGATTTTTACACCACTTTAAGAAATTTTGCTTTAGACTGTTTGACAGGAAAACACATGAGTTGTACAGTATATGTCAATGGCATACAGAAGTTATTAACATGCATTTATATAATAAAATCTAAATCAAATTCCTTGTATTTCAACTACTGCCTTCTCCCGGGTTCCCAAGTATGTGTAGCCAACCTCAGAACATAAAAATTGCAGTTGTAAATTGGAACATTGTATCCTAACTAAAAAGTGTTAGCAGAAGCTGCCAAATGCTTAACACCTGTATGGTTATTTGGGGTAGTATATCATGAGGTCAATGCATGAAATTTCTCATTGGACCAGAGGGGAATGATGTCAATTAGTTAAGATCAGCTTTATATATTACTTAGGGATAACTATCCCAAAGTGTGAAAATTTAGTGCATGCTTTCACATTACATAATATTTTATATTTAATTAATCCCAACTCTGTTTTTTGTTCCATATTTATTTGCTTATTGATTTCTGCATCTTCTGTTCCTAGACCTAGAAAGTACTCAGTCAATGTTAGTAGTTCGATGGATACTTCTTGATAAGTATGTTTTTGGAAACTACAGTGTTTACCTGATGTGCTCAAACTCAAATGGTTTCTCTCTTTACTTCCTTATTTTGTATGTCATAACCATTTGTATTAGAAGACAATTTTGATGGGGCTGGTGGCAGCATTTCAAACTGAAGAACCCTGCTTGGTGAGATAGTTTTAACACCTCGTTTCTTGAACGATATTTGGAAAACTTCCCAGCTCTACCTTGAAAACAGGTGGGACTGGGAAAAGATGCATCTGTCAACAGGGCTCTATTACTATTTCAGTTTCTGTCAAGTAGTCCACTGGCACATTTACTTCCTTTCGTAGCTATTCAAGATCCAAGACTTCGGCTGTTGGCGGATGAACTGCTCACTGTCAGCGCAAGCAGCAGTCCAGACAGAACATACACGTCTCAGCTGCCTACATTGAGAAGCACACTGCAACATTCAAGAGGAATAATTAGTGCGGATCATTTGAAGGGCTCACACTTAGTCCGAATGAAAGTAAAATGAGTTTCCCATTGTGTTTGAATCCCTTGTCTAAAGTCAAGTTCACTTTTTAAAAGAATGTTTCACCTTTGTCTGATTGAATTTGGTTTGATGACTGGAAACATAAACCTGGTACATAATAACCAGAATGCCAAATATACAGAAATTACAATTAGAGTCAGAATATTAAATGGGGAGTTCCCGTCGTGGCGCAGTGGTTAACGAATCCGACTAGGAACCATGAGGTTCCGGGTTCGGTCCCTGCCCTTACTCAGTGGGTTAACGATCCGGCGTTGCCGTGAGCTGTGGTGTAGGTTGCACATGCGGCTCGGATCCCGCGTTGCTGTGGCTCTGGTGTAGGCCAGTGGCTACAGCTCTGATTCGACCCCTAGCCTGGGAACCTCCATATGCTGGGGGAGCGGCCCAAGAAATGGCAAAAAGACAAAAAATAAATAAATAAATAAATAAATAAATAAATAAATAAATAAATAAAAAGAATATTAAATGGGCTACATTTTACTCATCAGCCTTTCACCATGAGTTCAAGAAAATATTGATGCAACAGGATGCTTCCCAAATAAAGGACACTTTATTCTTTAGTATTTCATTGTATTAGTATAAGTTTAATAAAAACGCATTTGTTATTGTTTTCATCATAGTCATTTATTAACAACAAAATAAAATATATTATGCATTGATAGCCTGAAAAATAATTAGAAGTGCCACCTGAGAGACTATTTTATAGTGTTTTTAAAAAAATATTTTATTTATTTCGTTCTCACTCTTTTTGCTCCTTATGTCCCATTATAAAATTATTTTGTTGATATACACTGCATAAAGGGTGAAAACTAAATTAAAAATTAAATTAAAAACTAAATTAAAATAAATTTTAAATATGAACTTCTTACTGATTTTGCTTTTCTGAAAAAGAAATATTTAAAAGGAAACACAGGATTCCTTTTGAGAAAACCTACTCAAAAAACATTTTTTAGTATCCAATCAGTTTCCAAATACACTGACAAATTTAGAAAATTTTTATAAAAATAGAATAAAATTGCATGTTTCCAAAAGTGGTTTATAAGATTCTTCACTTTTGTCCCAGTAAAACTGTTCTGTTTTTAAATTTATTCTTTATGTGATTTAAAGAAACTGTAATAATGTTGATTTTCCACAATTCTACCTGTTAAAGTTTTCAATAACTTCTAGACCAATGGCCAAATCTTACAACATTGTTCTTTAGCTTCTGTTCAAATTAATTGAGCGAATTGCCCTGAAATATTCCAATGTAGTAAGTTAAAATAAAGTGGAAAGGGACATAAAATTTATAAAGGAACACTTCTATTTAAGTTGATATTAAGAAATTATATCATTTTACACAGTCAACACTTTCATAATGCAGAGGTATAAAAGAAGCTTCTTATCTGTAAGGAGGCAGATGCTTCTGAATTAATTTTTGTATATCACTGGGAATTTAGTCTCTAGGTGAAATAAAATTTATCATACATGGTATAAGGCAGAAATATTACAAAGAACCGCTATGTGATTTATAGGGCTCATAAGAAAAGAGCCTGAAAAGGCAGCAATCACTCCCTTAATTAAGTATTCTTGGTGATGAATTATTTTTATTCTATTAAAGATGTCAGTATTCTCAACTTTTAATAATCTTTTAATAAATTATGTTTAAGTAAAAATTAAAGAATTTTGAAAATATGTATGTAAAAGGTTTTGGAAAATTAATATCTATTGAATAAAATATTACATTATATATTAGAACTACTCAAATTAAAAAACTATTCTACAAACTGATTCTAATATACTCAGCATTAGCATTGTCCAAGAACCAACTTAATATCCCCTACAATAATTTATAATTGAGTTGGTGAGATAGGATAAAAAAATTAAAACCATACTTTAAATTATATATTCAAGTAACTTCATTTTTGATATAGAGTAACACTGGGCTAATACATTGTACTGCAATGTATTAGTATAGTACTGCTTAGTGAAGGGTAAGACCTCTAAGTCAAAGGCTGCTCAGTGAATAGCAGGGGTGCTAAGTCAAGGGCACCTCAGAGAGAGAGAGTGCAAGTATGTGAAAAAAACTGAATATGATTATAGAGATCCATTTAGATATGACTAAATATGTTTAACATTTCTTTATTTGAAGATTATTTTATGAATGAGATAGGAAACTATCTGGGAAGAGACCAATAAATGTAGATTCCAAGAACTGAGAAGTTCAGAAGTGAGTGCACTTTGTTTCACAAAACACTGGTCTGGAGTGAATGTGGATTGTTGCCAAATTTGTTATAAGAATTCTTATGATTAGTATAGAAAAGCACCAATAGTCTGAAGTTTTTGTTAGCTTTACCCTCTGAATGTACCACCCAGTTTTCAATATGCCTTTCTTTCATCCACAGTCAGAATTAAAAGACAAAAGCATTGGAGTTTCTGTTGCGGCTCAGCAGGTTATGAACCTGACTAGTATCCATGAAGATGCAGGTTAATCCCTGGCCTCGCTCACTGGGTTAAGGATTCAGTGTTGCTCTGAACTGTGGTGTAGGTTGCAAACATGGCTCAGATCCCGTGTTGCTATGGATGTGGCATAAGCCAGCAGCTGCAGCTCTGACTCAACAGTTAGCTTGGGAACTTCCATATGCCACAAGTGCGGCCCTAAAAAGAAGAAAAAAAAAAAGCATAAAATTAAAAAGAATATCTTCTGTTTCTTTCTTCCAATCCATTTTTATCCCACAGACTATATTCTTACTCTTCCAAAGATATCCTTACTCCTTATATTAACATTGTATATAAAATACTTTCTTCTTTTTATGTAGACAGTTTTCATATTATTATTGTTTTATCTCCATTTTTTTTTTCTATTTTCATATGGCTAAGGTTAAAAAAGTTATTTTTCTCAAAATTTTATTTTATGGTATTATTAGAGTTCATAAATGTTGAGATTGAGAAGAGAAGGGTGGTAAATGAAGGGAAAAAGTAAGAAAAGTGAACCTGATTTTGTTCTCTTTGCTGTTCATTTAAAAAGAAGCCAGAATCACAGCAATCGAAATTAGAGGAATATGAAAAATAGTTAATGACAAAACAGAAGAGAGCCAAAGAGAAGTGAAAAAGATAAATGGATACATTTTAGTTAAAATAATCTTGTTTTGTAGTCTTCTAAAGTCTAGGTTAAACACATTGAACTAATCTTGTCTATTTTGTTCAGATTCACAGCAATTTTCTAAAATTGCAAAAAAGAGAAATAGAAAAATATCCCTCATTAAAAGATATCTGTTAGCAAGTACTCTATTTCTCTGCTTAACAAAAGGAAAATAAAAAATCTCAGATTTCTAGAACTGAAAAAAATAGAAGAGATTACCTGGTCAATCTCAATATAGATAAAGAAAATTAAACCTAGGGTATTTGTATCTTTTCCAAGAACATACATGTATGCTAAGCTTAAAAATTTTTTAAATGATTTAACTATATCCTATTTATCTATATTTATAGGTAGAAATATCATCTATCTATCTAATCTCTATTTCTATTCTAACAATCTTTCTAATATATCCAAACTTTTTATCCAGAGATGTAGCTAATGTTATATATAATACACACACACACAGAAGAGGAATTAGAAAATTTGGAATAATTGGAAGGAGAAAAAGAAAGACAAAGAAAGAAAAAGAAGGAGGAGTAGAGGGAAGGGGTAGGAGAAAAGGAAAGAGAAGGAAGGAAGGGAAGAATTTTAAAAAATTCTTTCATGTCTCTGAGGAAATGTGAAATTGTCTACTATATTTGCATTAAATGATTATTCTTTGGCACTCTTATGTTCAGTGAAACATTTTAATATAAAGAGGTGTGTGGAGAGAGTGGTAAGTCTTCATTGCATTTCTATATATCTTGCGATAATTTTTGCCCCAGCATATCTTTTTTAAGGATGTTTATATAGCAGCCATCTGGTTTTCTCTGCATCACTTCCACGGGACTTAGGGAGTAAGGGGCACCTATGTGAACATAAAATGGATGTCACTTGCTGTGTCATAGGTAATTAAGTTCTTTGTTTCTGACCCATAAGTCTCATGTTCTCTGCCATCCTCTGACAATGTGACAGGGTAGCTTGTCAGCTTGCAAGTATGGTAAAGTCTTCAAGGCTTCACAGTTTCTGACCGAGGGCTACTTCTCTTTTGAAGAAAGTTTCAATGAGGATCTTGCAGAGATGCAATGGGAATATTACATAAGTTGTCAATTGTCCTTTTTAATGAATGAAACTATGATTAATTTACTCTAATGTAAAAAAAAATAACTCAGTTTAATAGTAAAAAAAAAATCATGTCATAAATTCTTGCTCAAAAAAAAGCATATCTTAATGAACATATTTTGCAGTTTACCCTGATAATGGGCAAGCTTGGATTTTGTTTTCTGGGGACTTGGAGCAGAGCTTCAGCCTTCAAATTTGTCAATTTGTGCCCATTAATTAGCACTAAAATTGTTCTAGATTCTAGCATCCAGTTGAGAGTAATAAGTAGGTGGTTTGATTGAAACTACTGTCACCCATGTACCTGCTTTTTATAGCAAGACTGCAGATGTTCAAATATTATTTTTCAAGCACACAGTGAGTTAGAGAATCTGGAGATGCTTTTTTCCATGCCACAAAAATTAGAGAGGATATGCTGAAAAGATAATATACTGTACAGCTGGGTCAATCTTCCAGGCCAAAATGGAATGTCAAAGTGTCAGTTGTGATAATTATAAGATACATTATGATTAAATGGACTTCCATCTGGAGCTCTGGCAGAAGAATTATGCCTTGAGAAATTATGCCTTGAGAGATATAACTCAAAGGGTTGATGGTACTTGGTACTGAATAACCCCTGAACACATTCAGTTGGCTACATAACAGAATTCAGATTGATAGTCACTGACCAACTCTGGCACTGTGCTGAGATATTGCTACAAGAGACATATCTTAATTGACTTAAAAAATAACACAGTGCATTCCATATGATGTTAGTAACTAGGACAGTTTAAAATTTAGGATGTGAACTTTTAATTTAATATTTAACTTAGTTCCAAACAAGTTCTCTTTCTACTCCCTTAATTGAAATAATTTGTTTTGTTTCCAAAAAGTAGAGATTACACTCATGTTTAAATAACCTCAAACAGGGAGTTCTCATCGTGGCGCAGTGGTTAACAAGTCCGACTAGGAACCATGAGGTTGCGGGTTCGATCCCTGCCCTTGTTCAGTGTGTTAACGATCTGGCATTGCCTTGAGCTGTGGTGTAGGTCACAGACGCAACTCAGATCCAGCGTTGCTGTGGCTCTGGCGTAGGCTGGCGGCTACAGCTCCAATTAGACCCCTAGCCTGGGAACCTCCCATATGCCGCGGGAGCAGCCTAAGAAATGGCAAAAAGACAAAATAAATAAATAAATAAATAACCTCAAACAATTATAGTGTTTCTTTCAAATAAATCATTCATTTTTCTTGTATTGAACTAACACTGCTGTGAGCTTTAGGTGACCTTGCCTCTTCTCCAAAATCTTAACATAATATTAATAGAATTTGTTGAAATATTAAAAAATTTCATATGTAATTTCACTTAATAATATTGACTATATACACACTAGTTCCAAAATATTTTATTGGAAATAAATATTTGATATTTGGGAATATTGTAGAATCCTTGCATCCCTGAGATAAATCATATTTGATCATGGTATATGGTCCTATTAATGTATTGCTGGATTTGGTTTGCTAGTATTTTGTTAAAGATTTTTATGTCTATGTTCACCAATGATATTGGATTGTAATTTTGTGTGGGTTTTTTTGTGGTATCTTTTTCTGCTTTTGGTATCAGTTTGATAATGGTCTCAGAATGAGTTCAGAAGTGTTCCTTATTCTGCAAATTTTTGGGAAAGTTTCAGAAGGATAGGTATTAACTCGTCTCTAAATATTTGATTGAATTTGTCTGTAAAGCCCCTTCTGGCCCTGGACTTTTATGGGGTTGTTTTAGAAGTTTTTCAATCACAGTTTCATTTTCAATTCTTATGATTGATCTATTCATATTTTGTACTTCTTCCCACTTTAGTCTTGGAAGGTTGAACCTTTATAAGAATTTGTCCATTTCTTCTAGGCTGTCCACTTTATTGGAATTAGTTGCTTGAGGTAGTCTCTTATGGTTCTTTGTATTGATATGATGTCAGTTGTAATTTCTCCTTTTTCATTTGTAATTTTATTGAGTTGAATCCTCTCAAATGGAAGAATTTTTAAGGATGCTGATATTAATATGCTTACAGACAGGCTGGGGATATACAATATATCTGTTTAAAAGGAATTTATTAAATGTGTTTAGACAATTAGAAATTTGGAGTATATATATGATTTCAAATCATAATGTTCAATATATATTGAATATTGTCTGTAACAGTTCATTGAGAAGTACATGAAGATTGAAACAATAATCAAAATGTAAACCTTGGAGTTCCCATCGTGGCTCAGTGGTTAACGAATCCAACTAGGAACCATGAGGTTGCAGGTTCGATCCCTGGCCTTGCTCAGTGGGTTGGGGTTCCAGCTTTACCATGAGCTGTGGTGTAGGTCACAGATAAGGCTCGGATCCCGTGTTGCTGTAGCTGTGGTGTAGACTGGCAGCTACAGCTCCAATTGGACCCCTAGCCAGGTAACCTCCATATGCCACGGGTGCAGCCCTCAAAAAGACAAAAAAAAAGTAAACCTTAAAATCATACGAATAGTCACGATTTTCTTCTCTGAATTCTACTGTGAATATATGATTTTCCTGCTGGAAGGCCTAGTTTTAGATATAATTTTAATATGTAAAATTATTATAATAAATGTTGACCTGTACATAGAATTGTAGAAACCATTGAACTTATTTATTGCATCAATATGACTGTGATTCATTTATGAGGAAACATTTTTTACATTAATTCCTACCCTTCTTACTAAAAGCTTGTGTTTAGAGGAATTCAGTATGCTCCAGGCCTTTTTAGTCTCACAGAAAAGTATAAATCATTTATATAGTTTACTGAATCCCTTTTCTTTTTGCATATTGAGTACATATTTTATACAAGTCTACCTATTTCAAAGAGCTTATATAAAATCTTGCTAAAGTTAAAATATAAACTTCAACATACTATATCTCCTTGTAAGAATTTAACATTTTTTCAGATTATTGAAGTATAATTGACAAATAAATTTATAAGTTGTTTAAAGTGTACGTCATGATAATTTGATATACATAGTGAAAGGATCCTTCCATCTAGTTAATTAATAAATTCAACATCTCACATATCATATATTTTTCTTCTTTTTTGATGAGAACAAAGAAGTTCTATCCCCTTTGCAAATTTTGATGATATAGTATAGTTTTATCAGCTCTATTCATCAGGTTATACATAAGATCCTCAGATATGATTCATCTTATAGCTGAACATATATATACCTTTTCACTAATCTTTTCTGAATTCACCCACCCCCAGGCCTTGACAACCACTTTTTTACTCTGTTGCTATACATTCAACTTTTCTTTTTTCTTTTTTGTTCTTACAGCCACACCTGCTTCATATGGAAGTTCCAGGAGAGGGGTCAAATTGGAGCTGCAGCTGAACTAACTGCAGCTTGTGGCAATGCCAGATCCTTCATCCATTGAGTAAGTCCAGGGATTGAGCCCACATCCTGACAGACACTTTGTCGGGCTCTTAACCTGGTGAGCCACAATGAGAACTCCGCATCTGAACTTTTTTAGATCCCACATATAGATGATACAATGCAGTATTTATCTTTCTGTCTGGGTTATTTCACTTAGCATAATGCCCTTAAGGTCCATCCAAATTGTCACAAATGGCAGGATTTCCTTCTTTCCTATGGCTGAATAATATTCTATTATATGTATGTATCTCACATCTTCTTTATCCATTCATTCCTTGGCAGACGTTTAGGTTGTTTCCATATCTTGGCTATTGTGAATAATGCTGCAATGAACCAGACCCAGGTATATCTTTGAAAAAATGATTTTGTTTCCTTTGGATATATACCCTGAGGAGGGATTGATGGATCATTTGATAGTTATATTTTTACTTTTTTTTTGAGGAATTGCCATACTACAGTGCACAGATTCTCTTTTTCTCCTCATTCTTGCCCAGACTTAAAATTTCTTGCCTTTTGGTGCTAATCTTCCAATAGGTGTGAGGTAATAGTTCTGATTTGCATAAAATGTCATTTTAATAAGCTAACATTTATAAGCAATTTTCTTTATAGATTTTATATTTTCTTCTCCATTCATCCTCTCTCTACTTAAATTAGAGATTGGGATTTGATTTTTACTGATTGTGACACCTTGCTTTTCTCTTTCCTTTTTCTTTTTTTGCAAAGTGTATTACACTTGGAGAAAGTGGAATATCCACTGACAGATAAAACTTTCATAAGGTTTATCAAGGGATTGGCACTTATGTTAGTAGTTCTTAAACATATTTTTGTTGTTGTTGTTTTTGTTCACTGCTGTCTTTGGATATGCTATCTCCTCAGAAAATAATTTCTCAGGCATCTTACCTCTATCTTTTACTTTAAATTCTCACATTTTTATTTTGAATTTAGCTCTCTTTGCTGATTTCCTAAAGCTTGTAAGAAATGCTGGCAAAATGGAAATGAGTTCTGGCAGAGGGGTGTTGAGATCTCCTGCTACTCACAGAGATATAAAATAGATAAGGCCGTGAAACAAAATGTCCTTCTGGGTATTGCAATTGTAGTACAACTTTTATTGCAGTTAAAATAGTTTAGCCTCTAAGTACAAAGACTATTTTGTGGTTCATGCAGCTGTTCCAACAGATTTTCTTCTCCACTGAAGAACAAGAAGAGATAAAAAGCAGATATTTGTAAGTGAAATCTGAATTTAATTATTTCTCAATTAAGAAAATGTTGTTCCATGATACCAAAACACAATGCAAGAAAACAGAATCAAATAGCTATAGAGATTTTTTTTAAGCAACACAATATGAAACAAGATGTAGAAAATACATGTCAGTGAAGATAAAGAGCAGTAGAAGATTTAAGGAGAGACCTGACAGAAGATAAGTTATATCAGGTGCAAAACTCGTCATTTTGTTTTATTGCTTTTCTGACATTAATTATAAATGACAGGTGACCTGTCAACTAAGTACATACAGTATGTTCATAGAAACTGAAAAAGTTTTAGATCCTCTAGCAATTCACCTGGGAACAAAGCACAAAATTTCAAGTTAATTTTAGCAAGACTATATTGTAAATAGTGGTGTTAGCACTAATCAGCTATTCAAAACATTTTACAAACATTTGCTAATTAATCCTTGCACTGTTGATAAATAATGCTTTAATTTACCAAGGCACAGAAAGAAACAACTCTCGTAATACTATAAAGCTCCAAAGTTCTATGTTTTAGGTAGTATTAAAGCCTGTCCTTTTCATTTCTCACATATTTATATGTGAGAAACACACATATACCCTGACATCAAAAAATATAGTCCTACAGTAAATAATTAGATAGTATTTTCATCACAGAAGAATTATTTTATAAGACTTAGTATAGGCATGGAGAGCAAAACCCGTAACCCCAAATCTTTCAGATGCCATCTTTTCAACTCCTGGCCTTCCCAAGTACAAATTGATTACTTTCTAATTTTTACTTTCTATAACTTATTAGTGTCCTGATTATCCCCTCCCTATATTTTATATCAATTTGTAATTGTGTTTTTATTTGAGATTATTTGATTATTTTATGTCTCATCTACTAGAAAGCGCAATCTATGAAAGAAAGGACCATATTGTTTTGTTCAGCACATAGTAGATACTAAATAAATATTAATTAAATGACTTACCTAGAGACGTGAAAGTATCATACTTCATAAAAATGAGATTCTCATGTTTCAAAAATAGAAAATTTACTTTGATTAATGTGCTTACACCCTCAAAATATCTAAGTAAATATGCATATACATTTCAGAATCAATGTGAGTACAAAAGTACAAAATACTTTATTTTTTTAATTTTTAAAAGTTTATTTATTTATTTATTTGCTTTTTAGGGCTGCACCTGTGACATATGGAAGTTCCCAGGCTATGGGTCAAATAGGAGCTATAGCTGTCAGCCTATGCCACAACCGCAGCAACACAGAATCCTAACTGTGTCTGTGACCTATGCTATAGCTCATGGCAACACCAGATCCTTAACCCACTGAGCGAGGCCAGGGATTGAACCTACATCCTCATGAATCCTAGCTGGGTTTGTTATAGCTAAGACACATGAGGAACTCCCCAAAATATTTTTAAAGCCTTCCTCCATCCCTTGATTCTGAAACAGATTGTTTCTATCAAACTAAATACATCGTCTTGCTCCTTGCTGCTCAACTGTGGGAAAAGATGTTCAATTTTGAAAAGAAATGTGAGAGATCGTAAGAGAGTAACAATAGCCACCATTTATAGCACCCTTATTAAATGTCATTGTATTCTCATAGTGGCAAACATACAAAGTAGGTATTATTAGTAAGCCTATTTTTACGTATTAATAGGCATATTCAGAGTTATAAAGATAGGTAGCTACTCAGAGTTGTAAAGATGAAGCTAGTGAGAGTTGTAAAAATTAAAATGTCTATTTTTACTGGGGAATGTTTCTTCTAGCAAAACATTGATAAAGATCCCTTTTTTTAATTGTAGCAAATCATCTTGGTAGTACAAATAGTCCCATCTCTACTGACAGTAGAAGGTCAACGTGTGTAAGAATAAGAACTGGCAGCTTTAGTTTAGACCAGTAGGGAGAGAAAGGATGGTCAGTACTGTCCAGCTTTCACAGTAGCTGTGATAGAAAATAAAACCTCAACTAAAATGTATGCAATGAGGTCAATGAACTATAGAAATGTAATGAAGATCAAAGTTCCTTAAATACTTACAGCAAATGGTTAAAGAGGACAAAAGCTACACAGAAGGGATCACAACTATTTTCTTCTAGTGCTTCAGCCTAATCTCCAAAGGGCAGCACTGTATAATTTGGTATATAACTAATGTCTCATGTGCTTCACCTCTCACTGAGGACAAATATTCCCTATTTATAGGAATGGCTACATCATAAGCAATAGTCCCAATATTTATACACATACTAGAAGGAAATACCAACACTGCCCATCATCAACAATTCCTGTAAGTGTAACCTGAATATATTTTAAACCCCATAACTTGTTTCCTATACAAGATCAGTTTCCCTATAAGTGTCAGAATAAGTCCAATTTTTATAGAGACCTTATTCATCTCTTGACCTAAGTTTTATCTTTGGGCTTCTGTAAGATTGCAGCCAAACTTCTCTGCTCTTAACCCCAACATCTGCAGGAGATATTTGAAAAGCCTAGTATCACAGTTCATTCTTTTCTCCCAAAGATCCACTCTGTTGGGAAGAGGGAGCCACTGAACACAGTATGACAGTAAGCTGCTTTTCCTTGAGAACAAAGTAGTGATAGCCAACATCCAATGCTTGCCTGTTAGACAGCAGCCCAGCAAACACTGGTGTAGTTTAAAAATGACAAAACATTGAAATAATGCAAAGAAGACAAAAATATAAATGAAATATCAATGTGATTATGCTGTTCAGCTACCGAGAAAGTTAATGGCTTCTTAATTATGTTTGGAACATGAATAAGAACTACTCAGGGAGAGAGCCTTTCTCCAGAAGCACATGGTATAAAATGCTGTGATGGCTGAGGGAAACAGAACACCTGTTTTGGAGGGTTATTTCAAAAAGTGATCTTTAGATTTAAATATGAGATCAGATAAACACAGAAGGATAATGAAACATGGAGACTCCTTACAATACATAAAGACCAAAACCCTTTCCTGATGAAGACAAACAAACAAAAAACAGAAAGAACAGTCTAATCATCTGACTTTATTTTGTACTTTTCTCCTTCACATAAATCTCATTCTGACAAACTACAGTGTTTTCTTGAAGAAAAAGGAAAGATGCTACAAGATCCATAGAAAAGGACAATATGTATTCAGTGAATTCTCATTATTCCCTAGCAAAATTCTAGAAATGCAAATTATATAGAAGTTATGTGACAATTGAGAGACATGAAAAGAATGGGAAATAGAAAAGAAATATAAAAACTATAAGTAATCATGTGCTTTCTCAAAAGAAGTCATGAAAATTGTATCCCCTTTCCTTATTTTATTGTTCAGTATATTATCAGATTCTTAGTTCAAGAGAATGTTTTAGATATAAACATATATAAAAAGACAATTGTTTCAAAAGTCTTCTTGTTTTTGTGTATATTAAGTATGTTGTACATATGCATGAGTAGTTAAATATACCCATAACTTGTTAAAAGACTTTAAGAAAAGAATATTTTTGAGGATGAACGTTAATCTGAGAGGTTATCTCTAGGTAAATGTTCTTGTACTACCATGATGAATATATTTAATGTCTTGAATTTTTAAAATTTTTTTAAATGTAAGGCGTGCTTCTCAAATTTTCATATTTCTTTTTTATTCAACAAACATTAATTTATTAAATTACTAGGTCAAAGGTGAATAAGACATCATTCCTACCCTTGAGAAACTCACATTCTAGTAGGAAAGACATACATAAATAGCTACCATAAAATGTGAAAAGTGCTATAATGGATTCCTATGTCAATGATTCAGTGGGAAACCTAATGCATTGGATGACAGAACAGTGTATTGATCACAGTATCAATATGAGTCAACACTGTGGTGGCTGCCAAAAAATTAAACTTATTCTAGAATTGTTTATATTCAGCGCTCAAAATGAGGAAGAAAAGCATTTTATTTATTTGTTTTTATCTTTTGTCTTTTTATTTTAGGGCCACACCCACAGTCAGCTAGGGGTCTAATTGGAGCTAAAGCTGTCAGCCTACGCCACAGCTACAGCAACTCCAGATCAGAGCCGCGTCTACAACCTGCACCACAGCTCATGGCAAGGCTGGATCCTTAACCTACTGGTTTCTAGTCGGATTCGTTTCCTCTGTGCCACGACAGAAACTCCAGGAAGAGCATTTTAGAATACGGTTTAAAAATTCAACCACATCTAGACTATTTCTCATTTTGTTTATTACATTTTAAAAATAACTCTAGGTAGGACCATTTTGCAAATTGTATCCAAGATAAAGATTTAAGACATCATGATATTTAAATATATGGAAAATAATGGGACCACTTAATGTACAAAATGTAATGTGGACAGTACATGGGTACATGAGTGCAATCTTCAAATATTTGAAAAGTTGCCACATTAAAAAAATCCAAGTAGTTTCAAAGTGCAGAGGTAAGATGCTTTCAAATATTAGATGAAGGACATTTCTTTTTTATAACACAAAAAACTATTTTGTACTAACTGGAACTACTCACAAATTGAGGGATTTCTCCTAAACTTGCTCTTTTTGACTGTCTTTAACTTAGAGGTGGCAAATAAACTGTCAGAATTGATGAAGTTTAGACTGGTGCACTGGGTGGGTGGATAAACTGAGTGACTTCATGTCATTTCTAAAGCTCATCTCTGTTTTTCACATACACACACACACACAAACACACACAAAATATGCACTCTTTCTCTCTCTCACATAGATCCTCCTGTTTCAAATACACACAAACATGCGTGCACACACACACACACACACACTACGTGTGCCTGTATAAAGCAAAAAGACAAATATCTGAATTCTTTGGAGCAATCTTTATTTGAAAGGGAATGAAGGAAAAAACCCATTACCAATAGAGCATGCCAACAAAGACACATTATCCAGTGATTATACATGACACTAAGTATGTGCAAAAGAGATTATTGTAATGAACTGCTTAATCTTTGAAAGTGGAATTATTTTTAAGCAGGGAAAATATAAAGACCTTTAGATCAGTAGCTCATAATGTTAGCATCTAATTTGTCTTACTACAGGCTTGCTCTTCATTTTTTAACTGGTTCTTATATACAGGTTTTTCCAAAGATCCCTGGAGCCAGACTCTATGTTTTATTTGCTTTATACTAGGTTTTATACTTACGTCTGCATCCTTACCTTTGAGTTCTGCTTAGTTCCCCACTATTTCTAAAAACCCAATCACCTCTGGTTTCCAATCTCTATCTCCCAAGTGCTCAGCTTTTGCTATTAGTCTGTTGGTGATGCTTAAATCCCACTTGCTTTGTAGCTGGGCTTCCTAGGAACCAATTCTATGTTTTTATATCTTTGTGTTATCATCTAAACAGTTCTCTCTGTGACTTTTGAACCATTTTTGAAAGTTCAACTTACCTTTCAAGGCTCTAGTGATGGCCTCCTATTAAACATACTTACAACTACAATATTATTGTTTTAATGGAAATTGATTGTCCGTACAAAAGCTGAAGACTCATCATGTCTCAGACACCAAGATAGCTCTTGAGGAACAGTTTATCATTTGCTTCTCAAAGTATCACCCTATGAGCTGGATTTTAATATTTGCATTTTAGACATAATGACTAAATCTCCAAATTAAATTCCTGTCATTGCCTCACACTTTTTCGTTATTTAAGATAGAAATTGAACCCAAGTAATGTATTTTAAAATCAAGTAATTAGTAAGCAAATTAAAGTAGAAACATACCTCCAAATTGAGAGCTTAGATTTCCATCATAGGCTGAAAAAAATTTCTTTCATAAATAAGCACAATAAGAAAAACCAATGCAGTACTACAAACATAAAGATGGAATGGATGATGTAATATAATATCTAATATAAAAGGAAAAATCTATTAGGGCAAAATAGACTGGGGTTTAGATATTAAAGTATGTATAATTACAAGAGATGAGAAAATGAAAGAACCCTACAGATATGAAGGAATATTATATCTAAATCAAAAGTATTTTAAGATCTCTTATAATTTGCTTTCTCAGTTATCACTTAGTTCTCTACATTGCTTATCATATATTTTTACATCAGTTTTCCAAGTAAATACTTTAACACTATTTTAATTGTAAATGATGTGCTAAAACATGAAACTGGCTGACATCAAGTAGGGCTAAAGAAGCAAAATTCTTTTTATATGAGGAAACAATTTCCATCCTCTAACAAAAGAATTGTTTTGCTATTTTCTATCATACCTGTGGCTCAGAGTCCCGTGCCTACTGAATCGATACCATTAGGGTACACAGTGGAAAAGAGTCAGGATATTAGTTTGTTTCGGTTTCAGATTTTGATGTTTGGTGAAGTCAATAGAAAGAGACAAATTCTCTTAAAAGTAGTACTTATTACAGAGATTATTTTATTTTTTAAAGCGGCAAGGAATATTGGTCAATTTTTCTCACTTTTATTAAGTAAGGCTCTGGTAGCAGTCCCTAAATTTCAGTGACATGTTGGCTTCAGCTTTGTAGTTTGACTCCGTTATACTTTAACTTAGGATTCAAGCTAAGGACATAGCCTTTACCTTGGTTTTGTGGCAGAAGGAAAAGAGATATTAACAAGCCATGGAAAGGTTCTCAAATCTATTGATTGGATAAGGCACACTTTATTTCTGCTTTCTCTTTTCCATTGGCCAGAAGGGAAAGGACACACCCCTCTTCAAAGAGAAAGTGGTCTGAGGACTCAATGGTATGTGGCTACCTGTAGCTCATATTTCCCATTCTGGACTCTGCTCTGAGCAAATCTGGATGCTCAAATTCTCTCCAAAATGCCCCATGTTCACTTCTAAGCCTTGTGTGGGCTTCTTTCTTATGTCCATTCTGCCACATACAAACTGTGTTGCCAGATTTAGGGTGCACAGAAATGGTCAGGGACAGCTGCTTGAGGCAATGGTAGATGAAGATTGAAGATTCTGGCCAAGGTATCTTTGAAGGAATGTAAATGGTCTAAGACAGAACTAGACATTTGAAGAGAAGTGAAATGGGCTTCCCCGACCTATTACAAACGGCAAAGAACTCTTGAGAGTCCTCAGAATTTTAAACTGAAACCTGACCTCGCAAGTTGTGATGGTATACTGTATTTATGATGATAGATAAACCATGTTATTTAAGAAGTTTTTAAAAAATGATTTATTACTTTTAAACCAGGCATATGGCAACCAGATTCCCATTAGATCCTGCTCCATTGTACAAATTAATTGTACAAATGAATTGACTGGGGCTTAGGTTAAGCGAGTTCTTCAATTTCACATAGCTAGTAAACGACAGAATAGAATTTTTAATAACTCATAGTATTTTAAAGCCAAATGTTTGCTCATTTTAATTTTATAGTTCCCAGAAATGACATGATGAAGCAAAACAGCTATAAATTTTCAGGGTGTAAGAGTAAAAAGTTTTGTAATTTTGCCAATAAAAGTACATATTATATATGCGTACTTGGTACCACACATATCTTAGCCCAAACATTTTAGTCATTTATCATTTTTCTGTAACTCATCTGATATCTCTCAAATTTTTAGTAAAACTGTAAAAATCCTTTGACCTTAGTATGTTTAACTTAAAAAAGTCAGCAACATTGCTTACACAGTGCCAGACAAATAATTCAAAAATAATCTCATCTCTCTTAAAATGATATGAGCCTTAAAGATATTTGTGTCTAACTTTTAATCTTTATATGAATGAATGAAAGATTAAATTGAAAAGTTTTCTCAGTATTTACTTAAGTAAGCTGCTCTGAAATTATTAAAATCCTGTAAAAAAACATTAAGACTGAGCAAGGTTTACAGTGATTTATTGTTTTATCAAAAATTGGTCATAAATTCATAAATTTGGAGTAATTATATTATCATCTGTGTAGTGTGAGAAAACAAATTGAAAAGGACAATTGCTTTTAATAAGATAAATATTTTATTTTAATTTATTAAAATGAAATACCATATTTTTCTTCCATTCTACCTTTTAATATTTTTCACTTTTTAAACATGCTTACTTATGAAAGTTGCTGTATAGTTCTAATTAAATGTGATATTTTCTTTAAATATTCCAGGTATATCATTATGAGGGTATCAGTCTATTTTCCTAGAATTCCACAAATCAAATTCTGATTTGTGATTTAAATACATTTGACTTAGGTTTTGTGGAAAATCTAACCTGAACTAGACAGGAGTTTTGCATCTATTTCGTACCTTAAAATGTATGTATTCTTAAGTGTGACGCTAAATGTAATTTTATTATTCAACATTGTCATCTGATGCTCCCAAATCAATTCTATACAAATGATATTAAACATTTTAGAGGTCATTTTATTATAATTAAAAGGTAAAGAAATACCAAACATTTATAAAATAGATGAGAGAACATTTTTTGTTTTATACAGAGGAGTTGAACCATATTGTTTGTCAGTCGGTTTTAATCATTGTCAGGATCTTAAAGCAGCCTTTCATTTTACTCAGTTTCAAAGTCTACAATTTCAGTAATGGCCACTGAAACTCATTTTTTTCTTTTTTTGCTATATGAATCTCCTAGATTACTTTGCGCTTTATTTCTATATGCATTTAAAATATACAAAAATGTCATTCTCTGGGATACTATTACCATAAAAATCCTTTAAAATAGAATTGTTTTCATCAAATAATGGAATTTTAACAATACTCCATCATTTAACATTCTTCTAGGAGACTGATTTGTACACAAAAGTACATATAATTTTGGAAAAGTTTTAAACTATATATTTAGTGATTTACTAATTTCTTTTTTATGAAACACTTTTGATAAATATTATTTACATATATCATTAGAAAATTTATTAACTCAGTAACTTAGATGTACAAAGTGTTAATCTAAAAGGATTTCAGGGAGTTCCCATCATGGCTCAGCGGTAACAAACCAGACTAGTATCCATGTAGATACGGGTTCGATCCCTAGCCTCCATCAGTGGGTTAAGGATCCAGCATTGCTATGAGTTGTGCTATGGGTTGCAGATGTGGCTCGGATCCCATGTTGCTGTGGCTGTGGTGTAGACCAGCAGCTACAGCTTGAATTTGATCCCTAGCCTGGGAACTTTCATATGCTACAGGTGTGGTCCTAAAAAGACAGAAAAAAATAAAAAATAAAAGGATTTCAAAGTTAATTCCAATATCACAAAACCATTTCAGATTATTCTCATAATAGCTTTCACTCAAGTCAAGTTAATTGTTTTCATCTAACATGCATAATAGTTGTTTTGCTGTTTCTGGCTCTTGAAACATTTTAACAGTTTTCAAAGTACATTTAGATCAATACAGTGTCAAATTTTAGAGATTTTTATGATTGCATCTCCATGTTGGCTACCTGGTTTACTGACTCATTGGAAATTACTCCCAAATTGATGCTGCTTCTGAAGCTATATAAACCCCTATATTATCTTTTAAATATATTTCTGACATATTCAACTTATTATGGATTCTATATTTTAAATAAGAAATGTGTCTCTAAATAGACCTTTTCTTATAAACAAAACATTAACAATGGTTACTTGTAGCCTTTCTGCCCACTGACATACATTTATATCTTTCAAACTGGAACTCCAGAATGTCAAAATAATGGCATGCAGAGTGAAAAGGTGGGGGGAGGTTTCTCACTGGTTCCTTTGAAAATAGGCAGGAGTCATGGGAAGAAAAGTGCCAGGGAATGACCATGAAGTAGATGTGTGTATAATAAAACTGAAAACAGTTAAAATATTTCTAATGTAGACATGGGATGGGTTAGTTAATTATAATAAGATCTCAGTGGGTTTGAAGCACATGGAATACGTCAGTATTTCCAACCAGGAGTACAGATGGGCAACCTCTGAGGAACTGCTAAAAAAAAATGTATGTGAATTATGTTTCAACAAAAACCTACAGAATAAGCATCTCCTAGAGTCTATGAGGAAAAGAAATATGTATTATAGTAAAAGCCTATTTAAATTATATCTTGGGAATATTAAATTTTATGTAGACGCTGACAGTGTCTATTGCCTGGGAAATAAAACACCCTTATACATATTATGAACTTAAGTGTTATCTAAATAGCAATGTCTTAAAAATATGACTATGATGTTATAGCTTAAGCTGAAAAACCAATTTAGTGTTGATATCCTGTGTCATTTTAATTTTTCAGGAAAAAAAAAACACTTTTCTAGACTCAGATTTTGTATATATGTAACCCTGATACTTTGGATGGAATCATATTGTGATTTCTGAAACCACCCAAGAAACTACACTGCACTGAAATAGTAGTTTAATAAAACCTCAACTGTAGCATTTCTTATCACCAGAGCATGAAATCAGTTTGAGTAAAGTAGTATCACATCATTTAATTTGTCAGTACATTGTCCCATAATCTTCACGGTCAAAACTAAGATAAACCCCATTGGTGATTCCTGGGTTTGATGATCAACTCCTTTGATTCTCTGAGATGTGCATCCTGATATTTGATTAATTTCTCAGACTCATTGAATAATTGATTATGAATTGAAGGTAATTTCAAGAAACTTTCTGATGAAGACCACCCATGAACTAGCTAATATTTATTGAGTGCTTAATGAGTGCCAGATACTCTTCCCAGCACTTTTAAAATGTTTTTCTTTTTCTTTAAATGGTTTTTATTTTTTCCGTTATAGTTGGTTTATAGTATGCCATCAACTTTCTACCATACAGCAAAGTGACCCAGTCACACATACATATATACATTCTTTTTCTCACATTATCCTCCATCATACTCCACCATAAGTGACTAGATATAGTCAATTTAAAAAAATTAAGATCTTTTTAAAAAATTTAAGTAAGTTGATTTACAATGTTGTGTTAGCTCCAGGTGTACAACAAAGTGATTTAAATGGGTAATCTTGTTTAATCCTTCTAACCACCTTGTAAAATACCTTTTCTATTATCTCATATCATGGAGGAGTAAACTTATGTGCAAAAAGATTAAATAAGGGTCGCGAGGTCATTCTAGCAGTCAGCAGTAGAGCTGCTGTTTGGATTCAGGCAGTATGGTTTGGAAGTTTGTTGCTCATAATCATTATGCAAAGATGACTGTTGCTATATACATTTCCATAGGACTAGGGAAAAAAAAAAAGGAAAATTAATCTCTGTTCCTAAGGTTTTGTGATGTGAAACTGGCGTTTCTCGTCACTATGCTCTTGAAGCTGTAACACTCTACCTCTCATTAATCCTGTGTCTCAGGCACTACATCATCCAGAATCTGGACCTCCTCCCTGCCATCTTGGCTGTGCTGCAACAGTAAAGATTTGTCATTTTCATTCTTGTGTGCCTGGCATTGAAACCTACCTGTCCTGAGTTTTTAGCCCTCTGAGGCACAGCTTCTTTGTCTTCTAAAGGAACATTACTTTGGATATACCATTATTATTTTTTTTAAAAAAAGGCAGAACTATTTCTTCATAAAGAAGCAAATTCACAGTCTAAACACAAACTGCTGGGTTTTCTTAGAATGTTTAGTAAAGAATGCTTAGCAAGTAGATAACTCCTTCAGAGGGTTATCTCTTTATTGTTATTATTATTCATCTCTTTACCCAGTGTTCAAGAAAATAGAGTATTTCCTAGTTCTAAGCAACTGGTAGTATCTCTTGAGGCCTGGAATAGCAATGTCATTTACAAATGGATGGTTAAGAAACCACATGGAAAGTGTGGAGGTCTCTCATAGCTCTAGAAGAGCAGTTTGAATAATGATTTAATTTCAAGGTAATTTTTATCTGCCCTTATTTTCTTTTACGAAAAACTCAAGCTATTTATCCACATTTATTTTTCCATTGCTCTCAACATAAATTTTATATTTTAAAATATTTTTCTTATTTTAAACATGATTTAATATAAGGTATTTAGAAAATAATTTTTTGCATTACTGGTAATGTTTTTTTCTTTACATCCTTTGCTTTGTTTTGAGATTTATATTTTATTATTTATTAATAACTGTTTATGATATATATTTAATTAGCAAAATTTTTAATGTTTTGCAATTTTTTTTGGTTTATTCAATCTTCCATTTTTATTTTAGGTGTTCTAATGTGTAGTTTAATGTTTTTGTAGCCCCAAACAGAAAGGCGTTTTTCTTGATTCTACACATGGAGGCTCCCTTTCTCTTCTGAGGTTGGATAAATATTTACCTATGTCATCCTTTAGTCATTTTTATTTAATTTTTTAACTCATAAGTCCACCAAGAATTTGTCCTATTGAATCATGGCCAGTTGTTTTACCTGAGGTTTTTTTTTCCTTCATTGTACTTCACAAAGAGAAAAGAAAGAAAACAACTCATTGTTTTTATCTTGTTGCTTTTTATCCACAGATAGCTTTATTTTCAGGAGAACGGTAACTGATTCTGAAGCTTAGGTACAGAAGTATTTCTCATTTATTTACTTAAGACAACAAACAAAGAAAAATACTTTTATAGTTAAAGAGCTACTTAAATTCTTTATATTTTGAAGTAGTGGAGAAGAGAGGAAAGTTTGAAATTTTTCTACTTTAAACTCATTGACACACATGTAATTATTTAATATAATTCAGCAGTATATAAAGGGGCTATTTCATTTGGAAGTATAAAGTGTCATACTACTTACCTATACCTAAAGTCTTTCTGGCAGAATACATGGAATTATTCCATTACAGCATATTTAATTTGGTAAATATCACCATAAAATTATCCAAATGAATGATGATAATATGATAAAATCAGCCTGCCTTCCAATAAAGCTACTCACCCACGCTTTGAAAATAAGTCTAAAATAAGGATTAAGTGCCCACCTACCTACTATTTTCTAAGTACATGTTATATAACAATATATTTGTGATCCTTTGCTGAGAAAACTTTTATGATTGTAAGTAATTACTCTCTCCCATCCATGTACAGTCCCTCATGCTCCAGTCCCTGGTACAGTGCCTGGGACCTGGATTACATTTAGGGAAAAAAAATAGAATATTAACCAATGTTTAAAAATTGTGGTTACAGGAGTTCCCGTCGTGGCGCAGTGGTTAACGAATCCGACTAGGAACCATGAGGTTGCGGGTTCGGTCCCTGCCCTTGCTCAGTGGGTTAACGATCCGGCGTTGCCGTGAGCTGTGGTGTAGGTTGCAGACGCGGCTCGGATCCCGTGTTGCTGTGGCTCTGGCGTAGGCCGGTGGCTACAGCTCCGATTCAACCCCTAGCCTGGGAACCTCCATATGCCGCGGGAGCGGCCCAAGAAGTAGCAACAGCAACAACAACAACAACAAAAGACAAAAGACAAAAAAAAATTGTGGTTATATAAAATGCATTTTAAAATAATTAATAAAAGTTGGATCCATAATACAACCCTCCCATACCTGAGAATAATCATCATTTAACAATCATAATCACAAAAACAGAATGTCCTGATATTTTAGGGCTGTCTCATTCTTATTGACTGTTTTAATTGCAAAATATGTTTCAAACAAAATAATTTTCTTCTGTCCAAATGCATTTGGAAAGTTAAAATATTTGGATACACTCTGAGTTAAAGAATTATGCTGAGGAGTTCTCTGTGGCACAGCAGGTTAAAGAACCAGCATTGTCACTACAGCCTCCGGAGTCACTGCTCTGGCACAGGTTGGATCCCTGGCCTGGGAATTTCTGCATATCATGGATGTGGCCAAAAAAAAAAAAAAAGAGCTATACTGAATTTTACAATGGCATTTTTTTCATTATGTGCATAAGTGATTCACAAAAAGATTGTTGTATTTCTACACTATTGGAGGAATATTAAGGCAATTATCCAGATTAATTTAGGAAAATAATTCTTTTCAGAAAGAAAATAGTTCCTTAGGTTTGTGTTATCCAGCGTCACTATCTATAAATAAATATTTCCAGAAAACTGCCTACACCTTTTCTCTCTTTCAATATTTATGTTGGTGTTTTATATTTAAAGGCAATTTTCTTATGGCAAAATATGACACTGTGTTAAGAAAGTGTGTAAATTCACATTGCTAAGTAACAAGCTTATGCTAATATTTCACACCTCAACCATGAAAGCAAGCAACATTAAGTTTATTTATAATTTAACCAGTTAATTTACAGAAACACCTCTTTATAAGAGAAGACATTTCAGTTTTGCATTTCTCCAAATAGTGTTATTTATATTATTAATTATGAGATTTTATAATTTGATCTTAATAACCATATATATCGGTAGAATTATCTATAATTTGCTTATATTTTAATTTATGGAGGATCAACTTAGATAGACATAATGAAGCTAAACCCAATGGAATGTATTTGTTAGAGCTTAAGATGAGGTTTAATTAGTTATTTTGCACCCTAGATGGTATCCATAATATAAATTACTATGATCAGTCATATTATAGTATAAATATGCAAATAAAGTTTTACAACAGTTATTTCAGAGGCCATGCAACTTTTCAGGCTGTACAGAAATGTTTTTACATCTATGTTGTTCATTTGTTATTGAGAATTAAAAAGCAAAAAAGAAAATGAAATTTATAAACAATCTATATTCGAAGAAAGATCTGTAATGAAATCTATTTCTCAGACTATTACTTTGCTATTCTCTCTAACTTTATATTAATTTTAGATGAAATTAAGACTTTCTACCTAAAATATCTACAATCTCTTAGCAAATATAAAAATCTTTCTTTTCAAATATGTGTGGATATGTTTTTGCCAGCTGGGAGCTCTTCATTTCTAGTTAATCTTTCTGAACTTTACATTCTCATAATGATTTGTTTATAGACATATACAGAGAGAGAAGTTTGTATTCAATATAAAATTATAATTTTTATTCTTATATTTCTAAATGTTAAGATTTATTTTATTTAGGTAAATATATTTCATAGTTCCATATTAATTATTATAAAGTGTTTTTATCAGTCCTAAACTAAGAAGACTTTAATATCTTGATCTATATAGATCCTTTCTTTTTATATTGAACTTCTGATTGCAACTTAATACATTTTTTATATTTTCCAGGCATTTTAATTGATAACATAGTGGTTTATTTTTCAGGTTAGCAGTGTTATCCTTTTTAAATTTTTAAGCTTTCTCATACCTTGATGTAGCATCCTTATTTTTAGCCTCTGCTTCGTAAATAATTTCTATTACTTGAAAATTGTTCAGAGCTTTTTTCCTGTATTATTTATATTCTGATATACTGTGCAACATGTACATGGACATAATCAATTCAGAGAAAATCCACCAGGGACATGAATCATACACATAGAAACCTAGCTCAACTCTCAAACGCTGCCTGGTCTTATGTCTGTACAATTTTCACCAGTATTTCCTGTGGGAAACTATGTTTGAAGAGCAAACGTATTTTATAAAGTTAATGTTAACTAAAGGATGCTATTTAGAGTGTTGGTGATAAGGAAAATATACTAGAAATATTTGATTCTTTCCAAACATATCTCCATACATAATTTTGTTTGTCTTGCTTTTAGATGAATCTCTAATCCATTTAGCCTTTTTAAAAAGCACTTATGTATTAATAACACCAAAATCCATAATTATTTCCTCACTATGAGGAAAGCTAAATATCTGGAGTTTAACATAGGAAATTGACCATTAATAGTATACTACTTAAGAGAAATAGACTTTATTTGTTGATTTTTGATCAAAAATTATCTGAAATTGAATATATGAGGTAATTGTGGTTCAATTCTTAATAAGTGTTTTGAATCATTAGAAGTCCATGTGATCTTATTCTTCGGTAACTTTTAATTATTTTTGGTGACAGGTCCTTATGAAATTCTCTTCTAAAAAAACAAAATCAAATTTTGTAGGGCTGCATTTGGCCACAAAAGAGAAATCTAACATTTCAGTGACAATACCCATAATGTTTGAAAATAAATAAGTCAAATTCCCATGGCTATGAAAATAATTGGAAGAATCAAAGTTGCTCAATCTCTATAATCCTAGGAAGCACATCCCGATATCCATCATATTCAGACATAGCTTTTGCTTTATGAGGCAATTAATATGAGAATTACATGGTTCTTACTGTGAGGAGGATTGATAGCATTAGGCAAAGGACGTGGTGCTCACAAAATAATTGCATAGTTTATTGAAAAAAAACTCCAAGATTAATGATTTCTTTAAAGCACTAGTACTCTTTTTATTTGTGCTACTAATAAAAGAAGTATAGGTCGCAATGAAGAGTTTTGTACAATGAGTCATTGCCTAAATCCAAACTTTTGCTTTTCCTTTGTTGCTCTAACAGTGCTTTAATTGCAGGAACAAAATAACATAACTTCACTGTGAAGAGTCCTTATAACTTCTCCATTTCCATTCTTTATTATTATTTTTAAAAATATAGACAAAATTGTACTTTTCTTCATAATCTCACTGATTTCTTGGGTCAAGGAGTAGTTGTTAACCACATCCATCATCTATTTCTTAAGTAAGCCTGTGTTTCTAGAAATGTCCTTTAAGAATACATTTGAATCGACCATGAAAAAATTTCCATTTCAATTTGAAATATTACTAAATGCAAAGTTCAAGTTGTTCTTCTTTTACTTCTCTTTTTATAATAGACTACTCTCCATTTCTTTTGTTGTTTTTAAAATTGTTTTTAAAATTGTGACTGTTAGCAATTTAAATTCAAGAACTTTATCTTTTTTTGAAAAGATAAGATGCGGTTAAAAAGTAAACTTAGGAAACTCAGTGGCTTTGCAGAAGGTAAGCTTGTTGCCATAATTTATAGCAAGCCTAAATTGGGGATTTTAGATTTGTGGTTCTTCATCTTTGTTCCATGTGGTCACACAGGGACCCAAGCTGACAAAGGCATTGACATTATTAAGCTGTGCCTGTTGGTGATCACCACAGTTACCTCCATGCCCTTCAACTAGAAAGCAGAAAGAGCAGGAGAAATTCATTTGAGAGGTTCTTAGAGACCAGGCCTGAAATCAGGGAGCATAATTTCCTCTTAGGGTGACTAACCCAACTCACTTTGCCTGGGTCTTTCCTTTTTGTAGCACTGTTTCTAGAACATAGAATTTCTCTAATATAATGTCTTCATGTTATTAGTGAAGTCATCTTTATATCCCTATGCTCATTCTTTTTAGTTTCAATTAATCAGCTAGTCTTGATTTTGTACAAGTGAGAAAATGTCTTTTCCTTAAATAGACTATTCAAAATTATACTTAATCACCTTCTACTTTGGTGACCTTGGAAGCTCACCTATTTTTAGCAGAAAGTGTGAGACTTAATTGGCAGGATGCGCCAGTGAAAAGAACAAAGATGCTGGATTCAGGTAACCAAGGTGTTATCCCTTAGCATTAAATGCTTGAAGGATGTCATTTAAACTTTTTGGACTGCAATTTCATTATCCCTCAGACTGAAATATTAATGTATATCCAATCTATGTCAAAGGGTTATTTTTAAGATAAAGTTGGACAGTATAAACAGAGCACTTATGAGTGGTAAAGTGTTATGAGAACATTTCTTCTCCTAAACTATGATGTCTACTTACTGGGCTGTGTAAAGCACCAGGCTTGAAGAACTGCCATGGAATGTAGTTTTCAGAAATCTCTATTTGATAGCATTCCCTCCTCACTACAGATGAAAATAACTAATAAATTATCACGTTGTGGGGGACTTTGTTATTTCCCAAGAATGCCTCAAATGGAAGGAATAATCTTGTCCAATCTTGCAAAACCATTATTTTCTGCATACTGACAGAGAGAGTTAGGTTGAGATGTTTTACACATTGCCTCCAGACATAATACATGCTTAAAAAAATTATAGGATGGTGACAAATTCTGAAAAATATATTTAAAGATAGATATATCCATGCAAGATAAAATCACCTAGGCTATTGATAAAGTATATTTGTGTTAACACATAATATATATATTTATTTAATATATAAATATACATGTAATTAATGATAATTTAAACTGAAGAATATATTTTAGTCATTGCATAAGATAAGTATGCTTTGGTTCCTTTAAATTTGAATTGGCCAGAAACACTTTGAGTCCTTTGGCCTTTGTGATAATATAAAGGAAATTGAAGGAACAGATAACAGAAGTCTAGTAGGAAAGTGAGGGGTAGACTTGGTGCAGTGGTTTTTAATCTGTCTCTTAAGCTACTCAGAATGCCTCAGCTGCCTGGCAGAGAGTATAAGAAGAAACACAGCAGCCAGGCTCAAGCTCTGCCCTTCCGTTTCAGCTACAGCAACACTGCTTTTGCCTGATGGAGTTATCTCAAGAAGAAAGAGATTCCATTCCATTAATGGAATTTGAAAACTATTGCCTTTTAAAAATATATACCTATTGTGGGAATATTCTGTTTCAGAAATTAGACCAAGTGCCAGGCAAGTATCCTGGACAGAGCGTAAAGTCATGCTTAACTGATATAGACTACAGAATAGTTTTTACAGTAAAATAAGTGTCTAGGAAATATTCTAAAGTCAAATAAATTAATGCACAGAAAATGCAAAATATTAGCAATAAAGGTCACAGAGTTGAATACATAATCAGCTGAAGCTGACTCAGCTTGAGAGGAGAGCCGTGAAGAAATACATGAAATGAGACAGTGTCCTTGTTTATACTCACCCTGCCCTGTGACATGGTTACCACCACCTAGAGATAAATCATCTGTCTGTTACAGGTGCTAAATGGTTGGGAGAATCACTGGACAGAGTAAGAAATTAAAGTGCTTCTCTTGGGAGTTCCCATCGTGGAGCAGCAGAAATGAATCCAAATAGGCACCATGAGGTTGCATGTTGATCCTTGGCCTCGCTCAGTGGGTTAAGGATCTGGTGTTGCTGTGAGCTGTGGTGTAGGTCACAGATGTGGCTCGCAGCATCCTGCATTGCAGTGGCAGTGGCATAGGCCAGCAGCTGTAGCTCCGCTTTGGCCCCTAGCCTAGCAACCTCCATATTCCCCTGGGTGTGGCCCTAGAAAGAAAAAAAAAGAAAGGAAGAAAAGAAAAAAAAAAGAAATTAAAGTGACTCTCTAGCAGGATCAATTAAAATTTTGAGTTAATATCGTCAGTAATTAACATTGATAGAGTGCTTTCTATGTGCCAGATATATTCTTAAGAATGTACACTCAGTATCTCGTGTACCTATATCAAAATGATTATTCCCGAGTGTCAGAAAGGCTAGTACATTTTTGAATGTGATTTTTTTTCCCCAAGGTTACACAAATGGTAAGTTGTAAGGATTTGGACCAGTTGGGCCAAAGTTCTTAACCTAAATACTTCCTCTTAAATTCATGAGCAATTTAAATATATTTCTACAAAAAAAAAATGTTATTTTTATTTGATCTCCTTAAACTCGACATGTGATGTTTCTTTATAGTTTTAAGATGTTACATTGCACAAAATTTGACATTTCTGATCAATTCTTACTTGCTTATTTGAAGGCAGCACAAGCTCAATGTTTACTTTGGCAGGCCTGGTTGAAGTCCCAAATCCACCTTTTATTCTATTCTTATGTGTAATACAAGGACAAGAGAATCTACTGCAAAGGATGGTTTTAAGAGGTAGATGATGTCCTATATAAAAGTGCTTAGCAGAGGGCCTAATAGCTCTGTAAATGATGACAACCCTTGATTTCTATTTCATATTCACAATGTCCTTTATATATCCATAGATCTATATAGATATACAGATGCAAAAGGCTTATGGACATTGTTTAGAGCTTTTTTTTTTTCTTAAAATCCTGAACAGAATTCAGACTAAGGTTACTCCCAATTGTCTCCTAATGGATGAGATTTTCATATCAGTTGGACAAATGCCATAGACTCTTTGTTCTGTGAGGTTCGATACTATTTTACAATATTAACATTTCCTTTTGTCTCAGAAATATTCTGCTAATAGACCCCTTTCCATTTAGGAAGATGAGAGAATGTTCTGTGTTTGGTACTCTCAAAGTATGGTTGTTAAATCATACTTTGATGAGAAAACTAAAAGGTCATGTTGGATTTTGACCTTCAAAAGCTCTAAACAAAAGGCAAAGCTTTTCCTTCCACGGATGAGATCAGATTCTCTAAGGCGAAAGCAGAGAGCAGGAATCAGACATAGTTAGATGCTGATGAAGGTCCCCTAGGAGAAGTTCTGGAAATATTTTTCTCACTCACAGTGAGGTCAAAACCCCAAAGGAAGGATAAAATCCTCAGTTAAATTTTGGAATCTGAGCAGAGGAATCCTAAGCATTGTTCCCCAGACCAGACCAAGAAAATCAGCATGTTTCCAGAATTCTCTCACAACTTCATGTTTCAGTAACAACTGACTAGATATGATATTGTCATGGTCACTTTCTGAATTTATTGCAGACTCATAGTTCCATGAGAGTGCCCAAGAATTCCTCCGTGTTTATCAAAAGAGTTCCTTAGATACATGGAGAATATCTGTAGATTTGAATATTACTATGGTCAGGATAAGGAAAACACTGAGTCGTATGTATGGGCCCTTGACCAGATAGCAATGAGGACAGGAAGGAATTCAAAGCATGCATACATTAAATATTAACTATTAGAGAGGAAGAGATAGCAAGTATAGTGAATCCAGACAAGACCTGAACATGGGTAGTTATCTTTGATAAAACATTTGGAAGATGGACAGATCATAAAAGTAACCCGACTTCATTGATAGAAACTGCCGAGACCAGCTCAGCAGGATGGGGCTGAAGAACAGGTGCTATGGAACTTAAGGAAAAAAAAAGTTAACATAAAACAAGACACAGAGACATTTATCTTAAGTAAAGGTGGAAACCGGGAGACTCAAGGTCTCAGGGACCAAGAGCCCTGCCTCAAGAAACCACACTGCTTTTATTGTGATCTTGAGGATTAGGTCAAGCGAGGAGGGGGTTGTAGGTGCAGGATATAGGGGTTTTTTTATTATTATTTCATAAGTACTTTTATTATTTTAAAAGTCACTTAGCTGGAAGATGGTTAAACTTCTACTCTAAACTTTAGACATTTAAGAATCATTAGCATTTGAGTTAGCTATCTATGCATAGCATTTCAGAGAATCCTCACTGTGCTTCCGAAAAGGCATGCCTATTTGTGGCAACCCTGTGTGCCTAGGTTTGCACCTTGGTCCTCTTTTCTAATGCATATTCTGTTAACGACCACTCATAAACCACTTGGCCATGAGGTTCCTCTTTCTCTTATTCTTTAGAGGACATACCATGCTTGTGCAAATGGCGTGCCAATCTGCACAGGTCCAGCGTGCCTAGACCAATGTATTATGTCCTCATTCAGCTGACCCCGCAAATAACCCATGCCCTTAGGTCTTTGTTCTTAAGCTTAAGTCACTTACCATCACCGTGACTGTTTCTCAAGCAGGAAGATGGGACAAAGTAAGAAAGGACAAGATGGAGTTTTCAGCAAAGAGGCTAAGAAAATATTATAAAAACATGTCTCGCAAAAAGAAACGGCTTTGATTAAGTTTATAATTAGAGTGTGGGTAATTTTTCTACTTTAATAAAATGTTGCTAGTGCCACTAGACAGAAAACAAACAAACAGCTTGTTTAGTTTACTTTAAAAAAATTAATGAAAATTAAAATGAGACTATCTCCACACCTCTGTTGTTTTGCATTGTGTAATTTGCAACCACTATAATATTCTATGTTTTCTTCTTGTTACCTGATGACCTCTCATCATTAAATTTGTTGAGACCCAGACTGCCTCAGTTAAAATCCTGGCTTGGATGTTTGTTAATCTGTGACCTAAGACAGTTACTTGGTGGCCACTCTTGTTCAGTTTACCCATCTGTAAAATGGAGTTAATTTAAATTGCCTACGTTGCCATTATTATGAAAATTAAATAAGATAATATATGAAAACACCTAGGAAATAACTGGTGACTGATAAGTACTCAGTAAATGTTACTCTTATTAGTATTATCATTACCTTCACTATCATTGGGAATACTTTCTTGTTAAAACAATAATCAAAAGAAGGAACACTTTCAACAGAGCGCAGTAAAATCTTCCTTATGCATTTGGAACAAATCCTTAGAGTGATTCTGATATTTAGCCTCTTTCATGTATTTATTCAATTATTTTTTCCAAAACAAATTGAATAAATTTATTGAGCACTGGTCACATTTCAGACAGTGCTCTAGTAGGGCACAAAAATAAATCATGGTCTCATGAAGCATGCATTCTACTTATATGAAGAAATAGTGAAGTTATAACCACATATTATTTCTGGTGGCAAATATTAGGATAGGGCATCAAGTGACACAGACAACTTCAACATCTTAGAGCTTGAAACAAAACAGTTTATTTTCAAATCAAGTCACAAATAATACTGGTCAGTGGTGGGTGAGGAGGCGTGGGGTCTCTTCTCTGAAGGGTCTTTTAGTGTCCCACGCTCTTTAACTGTGTGGTCCCACTATTCTCATGGGCTACTCATTTGTCTGGAAGACATGAAAAAGAGTAGGAATCTGGGGGATTGTGCAGAAATGATTGATTTTTAGAAACCAACTCTTCATTCCTTTGGCTATATTTCATTGGCCAGAACTCAGTGACTCAGTAAGTGCAAGAAAAGACTGGGAAATAGGGTCTTCAGAACCATAGCAACAACAAATAGATTTGGTGAACAACTTACAGAATGGGAGAAAACAGTTTCAAATGATGCAACCGACAAGCCCTTAATCTCTAGAATATATAAACAACTTATACAACCCAATAGCAAAAAAGCCAATCAATCAATGGAAAAATGGGCAAAAGACCTGAATGGACATTTCTCCAAAGAAGATATACAGATGGCCAACAAACACATGAAAAAATGCTCAACATCCCTGATTGTTAGAGAAATGCAAATCAAAACTACCATGAGATACCACCTCACACCAGTCAGAATGGCCATCATTAATAAGTCCACAAATAACAAGTGCTGGAGGGGCTGTGGAGAAAAGGGAACCCTCCTGCACTGTTGGTGGGAATGTGAACTGGTACAGCCACTATGGAGAACAGTTTGGAGATACCTTAGAAATCTATACATAGAACTTCCATATGACCCCGCAATCCCACTCTTGGGCATATATCTGGACAAAACTCTACTTAAAAGAGACACATGCACCCGCATGCTCATTGCAGCACTAGTCACAATAGCCAGGATGTGGAAACAACCCAAATGTCCATCGACAGAGGATTGGATTCGGAAGAACTGGTATATATACACAATAGAAATCTACTCAGACATAAAAAAGAATGACATAATGCCATTTGCAGCAACATGGATGGAGCTAGAGAACCTCATTCTGAGTGAAATGAGCCAGAAAGACAAAGACAAATACCATATGATATCACTCATAACTGGAATCTAATATCCAGCACAAATGAACATCTCCTCAGAAAAGAAAATCATGGACTTGGAGAAGAGACTTGTGGCTGCCTGATGGGAGGGGGAGGGAGTGGGAGGGATCGGGAGCTTGGGCTTATCAGACACAACTTAGAATAGATTTACGAGGAGATCCTGCTGAATAGCATTGAGAACTTTGTCTAGATACTCATGTTGCAACAGAAGAAAGGGTAGGGGGAAAAATGTAATTGTAATGTATACATGTAAGGATAACTTGATCCCCTTGCTGTACAGTGGGAAAATAAAAAAAAAAAATAAGAAAAGAAAATCTAACCCTTGCTGAGATGTTTGCACTCCATAATATTCAGTTTAATTAAATAATCCTATGACTATACCTTTAGCTGGTAGAGCACAGCTAACTTCTGTTTTAAAATCTTTTAAGTCAAAACTAATAACTTTTAGGAACTTCACAATTTATTCTAAAGCATGAGAGGATATTGTGTATACATCATTAGACACCATGAATGTCAATTTCAAAAATATGTTAAAAAATTGACCTTTATATATAGGCTATGTAGGCACAGTAAAATTTCTTTAAAAGAAAACTATTTTAAAGACAACATGTGGAAAATAATTAATATAGTCACTTTTATTAAAAATTAGAGATGCATTTACTTGAGAAAAAGCAAATAATCCTAAAGCAATGTTATCTAAATTTAGAATGTAACAGTCTTTTGAAATATCCTCTGCATTTTCATGAACTGCTTAAGGTATATGCACAAGAAAACAAAACATAAATAAAAAATAAAAGATAAAAAAATATATGACTTTAGAATTTATGAATATTTTCAAAATTATTTCACCATAAAACTTAGGGAAACAAATCAACAGACTCAGAAAAAACTGTTATAAATGCTAAACTAATTTTTTCCTGTGAATGTCTGTCTCTGCTATAAAAGTTGTATATGTTAATGCCTTAGATTTTTCAATAAAATACTGTTATCTTTTCCTTTGAATATGATTAAATAAGTGGCTAATTTTAAGCTTGACTGAGGAAGTCTCAAAGTGAACCTTCATTCCACTTCACTCAAGGTGTTTCTTGTAGATACTTTTCCAAACTCTATTTGACATCAGAACTCTGGAGATAACCAATGCAGTAACTTTGTGTTGAAAAGAGTATAATAAAAAAAAGAACTTGCTAAATTAATGCTTGATTATGGAACTGCTATGGTCTGATTGAAAGGAGTTACAATTTTAATTTTATAGAGCAGGAAAATACTACAAATATACTTGTGCAATGGAATTTGTTTCCTTAACTAATATATGCTAAACACATTGATAAATTTGAAAACTGAATAGTGCATAACAACAGTTCACAAAATGACATGGCTTGATTTGGTATTATTTCAAATAAAATAATCACTTTTTACTTGCTTTTTAGTAAAACATATATCATTCCCAGTGCACATTAATGAAACAAGAAGAGCATAATTTGACAATAGCCAGTACTGTGTGTGTATGTCTATATATATCTTTGTCTAATTATCTATCTTATATAAAAGTCCTAGATTCCATCCACTCTGTTTCACCATACTTTAGGGCATCTGGAGGATTGTGTATGGGCTTTTAGATAATAGGATACAGGTGTGCATCTCTTCCACCACTTTTCATTGTGTGTGTGTGTATATACATATATATATACTATGTAGAAAGATAGTCACATATATTTCATATATAATTGATTTGACTATTATTGCAGTTAAGCAATGACAAAAAAGCCCTACAATGTGTGTTGAAAAATATAAAAATGCTATTCTATTATAGGCAAAACTTATCAGTATTTCTAAAGTATTTATCCCATTTAAACTTTTGTTTGGGATCAGATGGTCAAAATATTCTCTCATCTGGCAATCTAAAGAATAAGGATTATGTAACAGTGTATTGTGCTAGACATAGGGGTACGCAGATGAAGAATACAAAATACTTTCACTCACAGGAATAAAAATCCACAGATACAACCCATCCCACATAAAGTACTAGGTAGAACAAGAAAACTTTGTATCGAGGACTTGAATTTCATTTGGATGCAGACGCTATCCAGCAGTATGAAATCAGGAGAGTTACTTACCTTCTAGTTCACAGATTCTTCACTGGAAAAATGGTAAATTATCCTGGAGGTCATATATTTGGAAGGTCCTTCCTATCTTTCTACTTCTAAAGTTCTTTAATTTTGTCCTTAAATGAAGGTATACCAACTTGTCTCTGCTTAAGTAGCAATTTTAGCAAATGGTTGATTATTTTGATTAAGATTATGCTTTGTCATGAAATCAAACACCAAGATTAATAACGAGCAGAGGCTTTCCATTTTTCCAAGATAAATATATTTTTGACTGAAATTTATACATAAACAATAAGCAAGTTAAATTTATATTTCATGATCTAACCAGTAAATTTTAAAAAGCTTAAAATAGTAGGAAAAGTAGAATTTCAGAGACAAACAATCTCACTGATAATGCATATTTTTACAATTCTAACATAAGAGTGCAATCTAAATACAAACAGACCTGATATAATAATTACTAGTCAAATAATTTAAGTGTGTTTATAATTTATTCCAAATTACCAGGTAGGGATATGGAATCTTAAATTAATCCTAGGTCAGAAACTCACTAGCCAAATTAATTTGGTCAGGCCTTAATTCTCTTATCTACTTGGATTTTAACATGTAATCTTTGGGGTTCTTAAAATTAATGACGTTATATGACAAATGTGGAACATGCAAAGACCTCTCATATTAGCATCTTTGAATTCCCTTTGCTTTTGTCCAGGGGCAGACACTTTGTAATTGCTGTTGCTTGTAATTGCATAAGTGAAGGTACTTTTCACAAATGAATAAATGCAAACCCTATAGTTTCAGTCAACACGCAATTTAAGCACCATTTGAAGAAGTAACATGAATCTTGGTTATTGTTTGAATATATTCTGACAAAAATTTCTGGTCTGATAAAGGATATTCTTCCAAAATTTGCAGAATGAGAGTTCAGCTTGGGAAAAAATTCCAGTTGACGATAATGAAAATCTTTGTAGAAAACTCTACATCTTGATGCACAGAGAATATCTTCTGAAGAAATATAATTTTGATGACTCTAAGTAGAAAAATGACTTGGAAAAAATAGATTCAAAGATGTTTTAGACATACTCTACTCAATTTATTTGCTATATAGCTATATTAATACTATTTTATATCTATGTCATTTATGCAAATAAAATTAAAATAGCTCTCAGCAAATATAAAGTATTATAACTACTTGTAATTACTTTTTAATGAAAGCATTATGTCATAGTTTTGTTTTTTTCTTTGTCTTTTTGCCTTTTCTAGGGCCGCTCCTATGGCATATGGAGGTTCCCAGGCTAGGAGTCTAATTGGAGCTGTAGCCGCTGGCCTACACCAGAGGCACAGCAACGCAGGATCTGAGCCACGTCTGCAACAGCTCACTGCAACACTGGATCCTTAATCCACTGAGCAAGGCCAGGGATCAAACCTGGAACCTCATTGTTCCTAGTCGGATTTGTTAACCACTGAGCCACGACGGGAAATCCATGTCATGTTTTAATTGTCTTTTTTTTTCTTTCTTAGTAGTGTGTATAATAATGATATACTTTACAATTGATAGCATCTTTGATTTCATTAAATACAATTGAATTATATTATAAATTAAAGCAATTTATGAAAAAAGCCTAGGAATTATTTCTATTACTAACAGTATTTTGCTTTAGTATTTTTCCGAAACAAAAATAATAAGCCCTATAATTTTAAATATGAAGAGCAAACAGAGTATTGGAGTCAATGAGTTATGTTGGCAGTAGTTGAGTGTTACTACATCTAAGGAAATATAAGAAAATCATTTACAGACCAAAAAATTTTTAAAAATATTGATTGTACCACCAGCTAGGAAATAAATAGATATGGTATCAATGGGAATTGCTAGATTTAGTATCTCATAAATCTAAAAGCTATCTCATGTTTCAGTCCGTAATACTTATTTTTAAATGCAAATAATATTGAAATACCACCCAGAGATTGGAGAGATAAATAACAAATGTAAATATGACATCAATGTCCTCATATTTAGACTTACTAAATTCCGAAGGACATATTAATATTTGTCATGTGTTTTGTTCAATGTGCTGGGGTTTTAGCAATAATCAAAACTGAAAATGTCTCATTACGAAGTGTGTATTCCAAAGTGGTTAAAAAACATATAAATGTAGAAAATGTATTAGAAAAGTATAAGTGCTGTGGTGAAAAAGAAAGAAGGGTAAAAGTGAGTGCTATTTTGTGGAAGGTGGTCAGGAATGTTCTCTAGCAAAGGGCAATTGAACTGAGATCTGCACTAAGAGGTAGAGTGTATTTGACTCTCAGATGCAAAAGTGTCCTAGGCAGATGGAAGATCATGTGCAGAGACAGTTTGAAATAAGGAGATCCTTTGATATAAGGGGATATTTGGATAAATCAGCACAGAGGCTGGCATGTCTCCCACCCTATAATTTATTGAGATGTAAATACAGATGATCCAAATCACTCACCAGGAAATAAAAATAAAGTGCATTTAGTACTCATATCAAGTTGAAGATTCCGAGGAGGGGAAAGCTCGCACCTGAGGAGTCTGAGCTGAGAGAGGAGTGGCTTCAGGTTTTGATTGTGGGTAGGGTTTGGAACTGGAATGGACACTGTTCTGTGAGCTAGAAGGTGTGCTGTCTGAACTTCCCTGCAGAGGTAGAGGGCATGCATGGGTGCTTTCTTGCATGTCACAAAGGTGTTGAGGTAGTAGGTGTGTAAGAAGCAGAGAGAGAATGAGGGAGCCTATCTATGATCAAACATCAGTGATAAAATTATCTTCTTTGTTGCAGGAATTCATCTAATTTCAAAGTGGGTATGAAACAATTTATCAACATAATATCCTAGAAAGTATTAAAACATGAAAGATGTGTAATACTGAAGAGTAGTAAATGAAAAAAATATATATTATGTAAAAATAGTGCAAATAAAATGTCAGGATACTAACAGTTTGAGTTAATGAAAAAAATTGCTAAGTTTTTGCATGTTTCAAACTGTTAGCAATTCAAGACTGGACTGTCCAATTTAAAATTTTGTCGTTCTTTTCTTTCTTTTTATACCTGACATGTAAATGGCAATCTTTAGCATCTCTCAAATAATGAGAAATAATATGAGTAAACAAATGCATGAGTTAACAGATATGCAAAATTTTCATGAAATTTTACAGGTAGTTGGTAAAGAATTTGTCAAACTAGGGGCTTTGGGCTAAATCCCATATGTCTCCTGTTTTTGTAAATAAACTTATAATGAAACACAAACAGACCCATTTGTTGTGGTGTTGCCTCCCAATCTTACATAACAAATCACAACTTCAGCCATTAAATCCACTCTTACCTATACCCTACCTTATTCCTGATTCCACAGTCTGCACAGCCTTTCATAATATTTAATCATATTACTTAATATTTATATTGTCATGTATGTTTTAATTTGCAATTGTGTTTTCATACTTTGATTTTATATTTACATAGTATATAAGCTTCCTTACAGCAGACGTTGTGCTTCTTCTGCTCCTTTCTTTATCCCTAGCACCAAGTTTAAACACCTAAATGATTTGTTTGTTTAATTAAAAACTGCATTACAAGAATTCTTAATGGTATAAAAAGAGTATTGAAACATTCCACATGAATGAATATTTGGTCCCTTATGATAATGTAAGAGATGTGAAAGCACAAATGGTGAAATCTGAAAAGGACTACTTCAGAGACACATACATAGGGAGTGAAAGCGTGAGGTTTTATCAGAGTCATAAAATAAAACAGGTGATTGGAAAAGATTCCCCTTTCTCTTTCCCCTTGTACGCGGATTGGCACCTAGGATAGGGTAATTCTTTCATCACTTTCTGGAAAATATTCAAATATGACAAATTATCTCCCTATCCTTTACTTCAAATTGAGTGTTGCTGAAAATCATAAATCTTGTGTGTTTTTGCTTTTTAAAGAAATATGAGCTTTTAGTCTTCTAGTCTATTATTCAGATAAACTTAAGCAAAGGCCACAGCAATCATCTGGGTAGTCTCTTTAGGTAGTTTTTCAAGCTGGATCATTCAGGTCAAATACAAATGGTTTTCAATCGTGCAGTTTTTCTTTTTTTTTCTCCCTCGATTTAATTTCCTCATCATTCCACTTCACATTGCCTATGTAAATTAAGCTGTCGTGCTGTAAACCACAGTTCCCCCTTGTCTATCTCCTCAGTAACAGCTTCAAAGTACTAAAAAGCTAAAATAGCTACAAAAGAACAATTAATTTGTGCAAAATCACAGAGGCGCTGTAGGTATTAAAAACACTACAATAAGGCTTTTATCAGCGAGCTAAACTGCACAGCATTAAGCTCAAAACTAATAGGGCTGAACATGCAGCACAATGATGAGGATGATAAAGGAATCTCAAGGACATGCAGAGAATTGGGGTAACGTGATTTTGAAGTGATGCAGTTATTTCAAATAAACATCTACATAAGTACATAGGAAAAATGCTGATCTGTTGGGAAAGGCAAGTTTAAACCAGTAAGGAAATTTACATCTATTTTTGGAGAAACATACTTATATTTTTATGGAAATTACTGTTGAAGATTCTGATAATGCACCCTGAGGTAGCTCAATGTATACTTGTTGATTGGCAATTGGCTGGCAGTTTGATATTTAAAAACTTAAATCTCTGAACTGTAAAAAAACATAGCTTGTTATATCTAAAACTGGCTAAAAGGATAACATTAAAATATAATCAGGAGTGCCACCACCTCCTGTGTTGAAACAGCAATGAAAACAATTACTTTAATCATCAATTGTTTATTTAATGGCTGCTCTCAGCCCAAATCTGTGTTAGGTGCTATGGGCTGGAAAGGAAGTTAAGCTATTGCTGTAATTTCTAAGTAAACACATTAAATGCTTCCAGAACTAGATAGAGAAGAATGAATTTATAATTGTGAAGTAAATACAGTGGATGCACTAAGACCTAGAGGGAGGGATGGTTTTGTATTATAAAAAACTATGGAAATACATGCCTTTATTTCCTTGCAACCAGATCAATCTAGACTTAAATTCCAAGCCCTCCACTAACATACTGTGATATTTTTCTGCCACTATTCTTTCCCTTTAAAGTTTCTCAAATGAGGAGAATAAAACTGAACACACAGAGCTGTTTTAAAGAGAAAATAGGAAAAATGCTTTAAAGTGTAGCACATAGTAGACTTTCAAAACTGTGTGCTCAGTTTATCTTTAATAAAGATATTCCCATAAGAACAACATATCCTTATAGCTCATAGGATTAAATATATTAGAAATAGAAGTTTCCTTTAAAAAAAAAATAAGGAATTATTTGGTCTAATGCCTTTAATTTACAGTTGCCAACATTGAGATTCAACAGCCGACCTCTGAGATTCCTTTTGGAAATGTACACAATGTACAGAGTGCCCTGAAAAGAAGCAACAAATGTTGCAATGCTTTTTGGAATATTAGGTTTTAGTCTCCATTTAAACATTAGGGAATATTACCAGCCTATTTTTTCAGTCTCCCCTTCTTACTCCAATGTCATACTTCAAGAAAATCTGATTTATTTATTACCTAGATTTGCATGCTTTCATTATAATGTGGCCACATGTCAAATATCCATCTGCATATAATATAATGCATAACTTAATATAAATAATAGACTCCCAAGTTTATTTAGACTGACTTGTGTGAAACGCAGTGGGGAATTATGAAGAAGAGTAATTTCTCTAACAGTAGTTCTTCAGTATCAAAAAAGAATATTAACAAAGTGCAAGACATTCATACTCAGAGCTTTTGGAAGAACCTGCTGCTTACTGTTTGCAATAACTGTATTGTGCTAATTCAATATATATTATAAAATAGTTCAGCAGCACTCTTCATTAACAAATTCTGTGGTGTGCAATTAGTAAATGTCACCAAATAGAAAAATTAATATAACAGTGGCTTCATTTTCACAGATTATTCTAGATATATAATTTAAAATCTTCTATGCAGCATTTTATTTTAAAATTTCTCAAACCTGAAAAAAAGTGGAAAAATGTGGGTATACTCTCACTGACATTCACAAATTTTTTTGTTTGCTCTTTTTACTTTTCCCTTTTTTTTTTGCTGAATCATTTGAAACCATTTGCAAATGTCTTGACTTCATTCTTAAATACTTTAACATTTAAATTATATACTACTTTATAAATAGCCCCAGAAAATTTGTCACTGATACAATATTATCTAATGAAGAAATCATAGTCAAAATATCTTTGGATTGGCATAGCATTGTAAATCAACTATACTTTAAGGAAAAAATAATAATTAAAAAATATCCTTTGGATCTGGTTTTAAATTAACATAGAAAAGTTTGCTCTTGTACTTAAGTTTTTCCAATTTTATCAATATCATAGACACACTTCATTTGTGATCTTAAAATGCAAAAATATTAACATTATGTATTGTAAGCTTTGCTTATAATTTCCATTATTATAGTTTATTATGATACTTCTTTTTTTTCTTTTTAGGGCCACACCCAGGGCATTTGGAGGTTCCCAGGCTAGGGGTCAAATTGGAACAGCAGCTGCTGGCCAACCTAAAGCCACAGTGACATCATATCCAGGTCACACCTACAACCTACACTGCAGCTCATGGCAACACCAGATCCTTAACCCACTGAGTGGGGCCAGGGATAGAACCCGCAGCCTCATGGATACTAATTTGGTTCATTACCACTGAATCACAATGGAAACTCCTATTATGATACTTTCTAAATTGAGAGTTTATGACCAAAAAAAATTTCAAGTAACATTGAAAGTATCCTTAGTATCCTCACAAGGTTATAAATATACAAAATAGACTCCTTTTGTAAATAATGAGTTTTAATGATAGAGTATAAAGCTAGCCCTCAGGGCACTATTTGAAGCATTAATACTTTTGATATAAATTGTACATATTTTATCAACTATGTTAGAGACATTTACTATAGTATAATGCAATATTAAACATCCAATAGTATTGTTTATTTGATTAACAGAAAATTTGATGACTGGTATTTACTTGAATTTTTAAATGCATGTATTCTATAAACAACTATTGAGTGTCTTCTTTGTCTATTGCATGAACCTAGGTGATAGAATACAAATATGAGTTAGAAATATCACCCATTCCCAAGACATAAAAATCTCACAAAAGATACAACACCACAGAAGTCAAAATGTGTTAAATAGCTAGGACACAATCTATTCTTGCACTAATGACTACATTACTGTTGGGAACAAATGTCTGCAGTTGATCAATGTCATAGTCATAGACCAGAAAACAGAAGTGGAATTCATATTTCATATCAAAGTATCATGATCCAAAGAATGCCACCAGCGCTAATTGCCCTAACAATCTTCATTGTTCAGACTTACTATGTAATGAGTTGAAAATATACTAACATTGATTTTCTTATCAAAAGATAGACATTTAAATCATTGTCATCATGTATTAATTTAATATTTATTAAAGTCTACTATGTTTTAGGTATTTTCTACATGTCATGAATAGTAGGAGAGATCCTATACATTGTACCTGATTCAAGTATAAACGCACATTTATCAAGCCTTGATGTAACTAGGATGATAAAGAAGGGGTGTCCTGAGTCTGATTAAAGTTTTAGATAAGGTGGTACATGGAGATTTTTTTACATGGACTTAAGGAATTACTCATAAAAGTATAGATATTGAAATTGACACAGTATTCTATGTTCTCTGAAAACTCAGAAGTTCAATGATTAGTGAAAGACAAAGAAGAAAACTCCATGAAATCTGATGCTGGGGGAGGATAGATTATTAAAAACTGTTCATTTTGTCAGATGAATTTTCAAAACCATTGTTACACTGTTAATCAAAGCTATGTATTAGTAAGACAAAATACTAACTCAGGTACTTAGTGTAGGAGCATGGGCTCCAATACATTCTTTCAATATGGATATTGATTATCCTTTGTGGCTTAAGAGCTCCAGGGAGCAACACCTCCACAAGCCTTGTTTTATTATAGGAAATGTGCATTCCCCACAAACTTTGTTTACTGTAGGAAATGCAAATCTCTAGCCCACTTCTCAACTGATTAAAAAGGAATGAGAGCATTGGTGACTTTAAGGAAAGAAAAGGACAAAGACACCCTAAAACTTACACTGTACATTTCCAACCCTAAAACCCCTATTGAACAAGGACTGATATAGGTAATTGAGCAAGGCCGATGGGAGAAAATCACATTTTTCAGGACCCCAAATTGGTGCCCCTCCCCACCATTAAGAGATAAAAATCCCCATAGGACAATAGAGAAAGGGGGGCTCTTCTCCCTGCTCCCAGGAGTCCTGGGAGCTCTCTGCTTTTTTCTTTAATGAAGACAGCTTGCTTCCTGCCTGTGTGTTCACGGAGTTCTTTCTTCTACTGCTGTGAACAATAACCTGGATTCTGGTATCATCTTTCTGGTATCATTAGTTATGTTTGATTCTTCTGTGGCTCTCTTACAATAGCTAGATGACATTAATTTATTATAAACTGATTTTAAATGGCACAATAAGTCTTTTCATATCCAGGTTTTGGTTTGAAGCATTACAAAAGGTGAAAGAAAATTTCATGCTTCTGATGCTTCTAATAAGTGCAGGTATAAAATACCAAAAAAAAAAAAAAAAAGATTGAGGTAGAGGGAAACAAACATAATGGAGGAGCTATAGGAAATAATGAACAAAAATGAGGGAAAATAAACAATAACCACAATTTTGAAGATTCTCAACACAAAATAACAAGATATGAATGGAAAAACATTGTCTCCTTTTTTTCTCAGTTGTATGCTGTCATTTCATTTCTCCTGGTCTATTCTCACAGACCATTTCATTTTCCTTTTGGTAAGGAAACCAGGAATGCTTTCTTAACAGAGACATTTTGAAATGAGTGACAATATTCCAGACAACCTAGTGGACACATTAACTAAGGAGAAGATACTGGTGATAATCACACTGTTCTGGGTCTTAGCATGACAGTGTTAATCTCTTACAGCTTGATTGAAACTACAATTTTTAATTAAAAATAAAAGACCTCACACCCATATATTCCTGTGGCATGCCACTGATCCACACACAGGCCTAAAGAAATATATGTGAATAAAGAGAAACTAGGTTTTATCACTAAGAGGTAAAATTATTGAAGAGAAAAAATAATTTTGTGTGAAAATAGAACAAAGTACTCTCTCTTAAATAAGAAAACAATTGATTTCATACCACAGAAGTGTTCATGTCATTACTATCCCTCAATTTTTTTCTGTTACTATTTCCACACAAAGACAACAAAAACAATAAACAAAAAACCTTTTAGAGATTTAAATTTTGACTTCAGATCTCAGTTTCTCCAATATTAGCAACACTTAGAAAGTTACATATTTTCCATTCATTAGTTTTCTCTTCTCTAAATCTGGAGAACTAATATAGCAGTACTTACCAAACATATAAAGAATCTAGCATGGTGCTGGTCGTACTAGAGTTTGGTATATTCTGGTTTCCTTCTAAATTATTGAAAATTATTCCCTGAGTATTGAAAACCTATTATGAAGCTAGATAATAAGACAAACTCAAATACATATGTGGAATCTCCAGTATGGAGAAAAAAATGAATGTACACACAATTTTATTACAAAGTAAGCATTGCAAGATTAAGCACCAAATTTGTGGTTCTGATAATAAAAAAGAAGTAGAATCCACAAATTTGATATTTTTGGTCCTAAAACAAATATGATTTTATTTTTTGCATGCATACTGCAACATTTACCTCCAAGAAATGAAGATTTTATGAAAACAATATTAACAAATTTATTGTACTGAAATGGTAAATATTTACTAAACACTATATAAGACTTTGTTCAAATTTCTGTGTTTATTTGTAAAGAACTATTTTGCACTATATATTTGAATCAAGAGCTAAGTGAGTTTGTGTTTGCTTGATATATTCTTTTCTGTTTAATTGAGGTATAATTGGAAAATAAAATTGTAAGGTATTTAAGTATACAACATGGTAATTTGATATACATATATATTGTGACAGTATTCACCCATTGAGTTAATTGCTGCATCCATCACCTCACATATTTACTTTTCTTTTTTGGTAAGATTATTTAAATTCTACTCTCAGCAAATTTCAACTATACAATACAATGTTACCCACTATAGTCACCACGTTATACATTAAACCCTCAGAATTTACCCTTCTTAAAACTTAAAGTTTGAAACATTTTTACCAACTTCTCCCTATTCTCCAACCCTGCAGTCCTTGATAACTACTTTTCTACTCTGTTTCTATGAGTTCATTTTTTTTTAATTTTTTTTACGATTTTTTTTTCTGTTGGGCTTATTTTACTTAGCATAATGCCATCCAGTTACATCATTTTTCTCACAAATGACAGGAGTTTCTTCCTTTTTTTACTGCTGAAAAAATTTCACTTACATTTCTATAAATATATTTGTATACATTTATATAAATATTTTTATTGTAAACATTTCATATGTAAACATTTCCATATGTATGCATATGTATTATATTTTCTTGACATATTCATCTATTGATAAACAATCAGGTTTTTTCCCATACCTTGGCTATTATGAATATGGGAATACAGATATATCTTTGAGATATGGTTTTATTTCCTTTGGATATACCCCCAGAAGTGGGATTGCCAGGTCATGCGGTAGTTCTCATTTTAATTTCTTAAAGAACTTCTATACTGTTCTCCATAGTGGCTGAACCAATTTGCATTCCCACCTTCAGGGCACAAGAGTCCCATTTTCTCCATAGCTTCTCAGCATTTGTTGTCTCTTGCTTTTTTGATAATAGCCATTCTGACAGATGTGAGGTGATATCTTGTGATTTTTATCTGCACATCTCTGATGATTAGTGATGTTGAGCACCTTTGGTTGATATTTTTATTAATAATATTGGGGGCAAAAAATTATTAACAGATCTGTGTATGTTGTATTTCACCAAATTAGGTGGCACACAATGTCTGATTTTCTGACATTCAGTCATGTTGACTTTGATAATTTCTGATATTGTTATCCTGATTCATCCATTGTTCTTTATCACTTTTTCTCTAGCTAATTTTGCTAAGTACTGAGGTGTTTTGTCTAGATTAATTATTTTGTTAGGGATTGCAAATGATGAGTTTCTAATTCTATCACTGCTTCTGCAATTATTACCTGGAGTCCTTCATTTAAGAACTCTCACTCATCAGCTACCTTTACCCTGAAAATGAGTTGTGCAGGAAATGCAGTATTAGTGCTTGATTGCATTCAGAATAACTAATTGCATGTGTTTCTGTGTGTTACAGTCAATATTTTGTTTAATACTCCACTTGTCTCAACCTTAGCTAGTGAATGCACCTTCAACTTGGCTTCTATATTCTTTTAGGTACATTGATATTTTCCATGCTTTCTGGCAAAATAAAATGCTCCAGGTTGTTGTAGTATATGTCCTAACTCAGATCTAGAATCACCCATTTCCAGAGAATCCTTGTTTTGTAAGTGAAAAATCATAGAGATCATAATCTAAATGTTCCATGTTCTCATTGGTACTGGTTTGTCATTATTCTAGAATTTTTAAAAAGACAGAGCTGGAGTTGCTATCATGGCTCAGTGGTTAGTAAACCTGACTGGTATCCATGAGGATGGGGGTTCAATCCCAGGCCTTTCCCAGTGGGTTAAGGATCCAGTGTTGCTGTGAGCTGTGGTGTAGGTCACAGATGTGCTCAGATCCCATGTTGCTGTGGCTGTGACTTAGGCCAGCAGCTATAGCTCTGATTCAACCCCTAGCCTGGGAAACTTCATATGCCTTGGGTGTGGCCCTAAATAGACAAAAGCCAAAAAAAAAAAAAAAGACAGAGCTAAAAAAATAGAAAAAAAGTTAGTATTTTTCTCTACTTCCATTTTACGTTTGCATTTTTTGTGTGTACACAAAAAAATCTTTTCTCCTAGTGACCTTTACATTATTTCTTATTTGCTTTAGCTTATAAATGTATTTAACAATATTTCAAAATACCATCATTCCCACTAGAATTTAGAATATGAAACAATTTAATGTTTTTTAAGTTATTGTTCTAGTATAAATCCCAATAAGATATACAATTATTTGAAATGTTTGTTTTTTATTTTTTTTTTAGAGCTATACCTGCGGCATATGGGAAGTTCCCAGGCTAAGGGTTGAACTAGAGCTGCAGCTGCTGGACCATGCCACAGCCACAGCAATGCCAGATCCAAGCCATGTCTGCGACCTACACTGCCTCTCACGGCGATGCCACATCCTTAACGTAATTAGCAGGGTCAGGGATCAAAACTACATCCTCATGGATGGATTTGTTACCACTGAGCCACAATGGGAACTCCTAAAATAATGTTTATGTGTTATTATGACACAAATTTGATTTAACATTCATTGGCTTAAATTTACTTTTGACTTTTACTTACTGTGCTAAATGAATTCTTTAATAATCATTATCCTGGTAAGGGTAGAATTTTTTTTTTTATTTGTTTGTTCGTAGTTTTTGTTTGTTTTTTCCGTGTAGGATTAGAAATTTATTCCTGATGTGATTTTTTTTTTCCCCTCGTGGTTCTCAATTCTTTTTCCAGTATTATCATCTATAGACATACATAAGTGCCTTATTCATAACCATGGAGTCCCATACAAAATCTCCTCTGTTTAAGCAACACATTTTACAAAAAGAAGGGCAGCAGTACAATTGAGTCTATGGAATTCACTTGTTCTACGCCATGCTCCATGATCCAGAAAGTTGTCTTGAAAGAGTAATGAAGTGGTCTGCTGAAAGCTCAGTGATGGCACCAGCCAACAGACATCTTCTTGTGTGGCTGGAGTGTGGCATTAAACCAGTGTCCACATTTGGTGTAATTTTCCTCACTTCCTGAATGCAGGGCTCTACTTTATCTTCCCTTCATTACCCTCTGCACAGCTCTGGATCTTACAGGTCTCCTTGCTGTAAGCAATTTGGGAGACCCATTTGCATTCTAAGGTACTTGGGCATATTATGCCACTAGTTTTATTAAAATGTTTTATTGCCATCCTAATTGCTCTGTTTCTGTGAAGGGATTTGAGAAAATTTATGAACACAATTGAATGACCATTTTTCTCCAACTGCTTATTTACTTTTTAAACTACAATAATATATTACTCATTCAAATCAAGATTTCAATCCACAATATCATTGTATCTTTTCTCTTATGTTTCTTTAGGAGAGTACTTGTGAAGAATTTTAGGCTGGAGTCAGCAAGAATTGGGTTTTGATTTTTGGCCCTGAAATTTGTTTGAACTGAGAATTTTGATAATTTATTTAATTTTGAGAAACTTTATCTTTTCTGCAAAAAAGTGATAATCATCCTTAACTCAGAGAGTAAGAGATATATCAATTAATGTCTTGAGTGCTAGCCATAATGCTGAAACATGGACATTTGCTTTTTTTTTCCCATTGTAATTTAATTTCCTATTCACTCACATTTCAATCTGTTAGTGACATCAATAAAGAAACAGTTTCTGTTTCTCTTTGTAAATGCTGAACATTGGGAATAAATTCCTTAAGTAGATAATTGTCTAGCATCTAACTATATTGAAGGAAACACATTTAGTTTATTTCTTTTCAATAAAATGTTTACCAAATGAATGTTGTCCACTAGCAATTCCGTCAAAAAAATTCTGGCAGCAAGCCATCAGAAAGTCTAACTGCATTGGCTGAACAAATTGGTTTCAGTAAAACTATTGATCACCCATTTTTTTCCAAAGTATTTATGCTGAAACGTCATATTGGACAAATACACATTACAAAGAGTCACTGACAAAAAGAATAGAGTGTGTTTGTGTCTATAATATATATTTGTAACCAATATCTGTAGTACTTTACTTTAAAATATAAGTACCTAGAAATTGTGGATGATGTTGTACATATTTTCTCTATCATTCCTAAGATATTGTAAGAGATCAATAAATATTAAACCAACACATTGTGCTTCCACAAAACTAGACATGAATTCATAAAGTGACAATCCAAGTACCAGGCAAAATATCTCATTTGGAACTAACCACATAAAGAGGCAATAGGGAACAGGTTAAAGGGCACAGCTGTCTCCTTCCATAAGTTTAGTTGGAAAATAGCCCAGAGAAGATGGGAATATGTGACTGTACATCTTTCCTATAGACTCATCTCTTCTGGGCTCCAGAGGGTTTTACAGCAGTACCTTTCCTTTTCCCTGCAGATCTGTGATGCTCACACACTGACAGCAGTTAGTTCCTCTACTCATTTAACTAAAATTTTAGTGTGATACTCATTCCCCCAATGACTAATGAAGAGTCAGAAAAACATATGACTGATTTAATTCAGTTCTACACAATATTAGGTTGCTTATGTTTGAGGGGATAGCAGAAAATTAAAGGAAAGGAGAGAAATGTTTTCTTTAAAACATTTTCTTTCAGCCAGTAAAGCTGTATCTTTAGTCTTGAATTGATTGCACCTTATATTTTCTCATGCATCAGATATTATCAGGTGCTATGGGCTTCTAAAAAAATCACTATTATATATTCATTATACAGGTGTTCTTTCCTATGGTTAACATTTTTAACTACCCCCAGGAATTTAAGAAAAACAATACCTGGGTTGGGAGAAGGGGAATTGGAGGAAGAGAGTTGAAAAATATATACTTCCAGGTGTAAAATAGCAGGGATATACTATACAGCATGATGAGTGATGACTATATTTAACACTGATATATATGATATATAGGAATGTTGTTAAGAGAGTGAACAATATGTGTTCTCAACACAAAGAAAAAATGTGCTTTTTTTACATTCTCTTTTTATTGTGACTGTATGAAATGATGAGTGCTAACTAAATTTACTGAGGTAATCATTTCAAAATATAGAGATATATGTAAAAAAAAAAGTGAAAAAGTAAAAAAACCTGAAAAGTTATCATTGGATTCAACAATAGAACATTATTTCAAAATTTTAATTTATTTAAATTGAAAAACAAACAACTGTTTATTCATTTCTCCACTTGCCATCCCTTTATCCCACTTAAGGCAACCACCAATCTGTTCTCTGTATCTATGATATTTTTATTTATATATTTATTTGATTTCACATATAAGAGATAAAATATGGTATTTGTCTTTTACTGTCTCATTTGTATCACTTAGCACAATGCCTTCAAGATCCATCCATGTTGTCCTTAACGGCAAGATTTCATTCTTTTTTGTGACTGAATAAAATTTAATTATGTGTATTTTAATTTAGTAATATGTAAATAATATATATATATCACATTTTATTTACTCATTTATCTATCAATGGACACCTAGGTTGTTTTCATATCTTGACTGGGCAATAATGCTGCAATGAACATGGGAGCTATAATAAATATATATATATTTTTTTCTAGTTGATGGCCTCTCCCTTTAGTTATGGAAGTCTTATATGGCATTTTCTTGCATTTTAAGACTATTTTGTCTACATTGAAAGCCTGCTGTTTATTAATTATCTTAGCTACACCTTCTGGATAAGTAGCTACAGCTTCTTTATCATCATTTGCTGCTTTACCTTGCACTTTTAAGTTATGGAGATGGCTTTTCTTCCTTAAACGTCATGAACCAACCTCAACTAGCTTCAAAATATCCTTCTGCAGCTTTCTCACATCTCTCAACCTTCATAGAATTTAAGAAATTTAGGGCCTTTCTCTGGATTAGACTGTGGCTTAAGGGCATGTTGTGGCTGATTTGATCTTCTCTCCAAATCACCAAAACATTCTCCATATCAGCAGTCATAACACACACATTTATTGAACAAGTTCACCATTTTACATGGGCATTGTTCATGGCACCCCAAACAATTACAATAGTAACATCAAAGATCCCTGATCACGGATCACCATAACAAATATAATATAATAATACCAAAGTTTGAAATATTGCAAGGATCACCAAAATGTGACACAGAGATAAAAAGTGAGCAAATGCTGTTTAGAGAAATGGAACCATGAGTTCCCATCATGGCTTGGTGGTTATTGAACTTGACTAGCATTCATGAGGATGTGGGTTCGATCCCTGGCCTAACTCAGTGGGTTAAGGATCCGGCATTGCCAGCGTTGTGGTGTAGGTTGCAGTTGCGGCTCAGATCCTGCATTGCTGTGGCTATGGCATAGGCTGGCAGCTACATCTCCAATTTGACCTTTAGCCTGGGAACCTCCACATGCTACAAGTGCAGCTCTAAAAAGACAAAAGACAAAAAACAAAAAAGAAAGAGAAAGAAAAATGGCACAAATAGCTTTGCTCAGTGCCACAAACCTTCAATTTATTTAAAAAAAAAAAAATGAAAAACCCACCATATCTGTGAAAGACAATACTGCGAAGTACAATAAAATGAGATATGCTTGTGTAGACCTCTCCAGATAAGGAATGTGGACTATATTCTGAGTATATCACATATCTTTTAAGAGTTTATAAGCTAGAAAAGCGCTAACTGACGCTTTGAAAACAAATTATCTGGCTTCTATATAGAATATGGATTGAAGAGTGGGGCATGAATTGAAGCAGGGACCATGATTAGGGGACAATTTCTAAGGTAAAGATGAGAAAATCTTAACTAGAGTTCAGTACTAGTAGTAGGCCTAGAGGAGTGGGTGGGTTTGAGTTTGACATTTAATATGGAACCTAGAAGACTTTGTATGAAGGTTGAGTAGGGTGAAATGATGAAAGAGTCCTAGATCAAGCAACTGTATGTATAATGATGGCATTTCTGAGACTGGAAAAATGTATAAGGAAAAAATCAGACATGAAGTTGATAATCAAACGATCTTTTTTCAGCACATTAATTTTGGGAGTCCTGTTACATTTAGAAATCAAGATGTTAAATCAACTTTTGGTTCTTATCAAGAAAGGAGGCTGAGATTCATAATGAAAATGGTTTTTGGAGCAATCCTGGGGATTATATCACAAAGAAAAAGAATTTATATTGAGAAAATCAAAAGTTTCATGATAAGTCCTAGTGCAATCCAACATTTAATGGAGTAAGAATCAGCAACAGAAAGAATGAGAAGAACCTAAAAGGCAAGTCAAAAGTACTAAGAAAAAAAGTTTAGAAAAGATCAGATAACTGATTGCATGTATTCTAATAGACTGTCGAGACTTAGATTTAAGACAGAAATTTATCTGTTTGACTTGGCTAAATGGAATATTTTTTCGCCTTGAGAAGATAACTATCAAAAGTATTAAGGGAAGAATTCAGACACAATCCTCATACTTTGTGACTGAAATCTGAGTTTTTTAATGTTTATATTGCTATTTCTTGGAGATTCAAATACTAGAAACTCTCTAATGTATTAAAATGAGTCTCGAAAGTATCCTGCTCTGTTTACTTTTCTTCCTTTGCCGAACACTTATTTAGCACCTATTACATAAAATCACAAAAGTATAATTTTTATGAATAAAAAGAAGTTGAGACATATTACTTAATCACAGAAAATAAAGTAGAAGAAATCGGTAAGTCTGCAAGAAACTGTTAGTGGAGTTCCTGTCATAGCTCAGTGGGGTTAACTAACCTGACTAACATCCATGTGGATGCGGATTGGATCCCTGGCCTCGCTCAGTGGGTTAAGGATCCGGTATTGCCGTGAGTTGTGGTGTAGGTCACAAACAAAAAAAGAAAAGAAACTGTTTGATAGCACTTCACAAGTGCAAAAATAGAAATATTGATAAAGTTATGCAAAATTCTGTTTGGGAAGTTCGGTGCACCTATATGTAAATCAGAATATGAAACAATATGCTGAACTTGACTTTCAACTAAAGAAGCCTTTTTGACTGATTACTCTTTCTTCCCAGTCCCTAGAAACTGAATCTGGTAATTCCCTTGATAAAAAATAAATAGCACTGTCAGAGTTCCTGTAGTGTCTGTGAGGATGAGGGTTAGATCCCTGGCCTTACTCAGTGGATTAAGCATCCTGAGTTGCCACAAGAAGCAGTGTAGGTCGCAGATGTGGCTTGGATCTGGTGTGGCTGTGGCTGTGGCCTAGCTAGGCTCCAAATGCAGCTCCAATTTGACCTCTGGACTGGGAACTTCCTTATAGCACAGGTGAGGCCCTAAAAAAGAAAAAAAAATAGCATTATCATATTTCCTATTCTGTCTTTTGGCATACACATTGAAAAAAACCAGTGCTACATTATTAAGTAGATGATGTTAATGTCACCCTAAAAGTTAATTATTTATTTTAGTGCAGAGTGTAGAATAACATGAGAAGAGTTTCAAAATATATTAAATTTTCCAATTATAGTATTAAATGCAGTACACTGCAACTATTTTTTACCTGAATGATCCAAACATGTTCTCTAAACATTGTTAATTTAATTTCATCAAATTCACTGAAAAACAATCAAAATAAGATGTATTTTTATCCTCTAATAGTAAGTCCATAACATTGTACTTTATACATCAGTCTATATTCGTGCCTTCCCTAAAGGCAAGACCAGCTCATCTTCATGATCCTATTGCATATTTATGCTTCATTGTGCTGTATCCAATTAAAATGTGTTATAGATTCACAAGGAAGTGATTTGTTTCATGCTTACATTTTTAAAAAAATGTGTTTAATCTTTCTATAATGCTTAATTGGGAAAAGTTCCTTAAAGAAAATTGTCCTAAAAGAAGAGTTTGAATGAACTACCATTATTGAAGTTTTGAATGGAAGGAAATGCTATTCTGAGTCATATGTAGGAAAAAAATTATCAAATTAAAAAACATTAGATATGTAAGTCTCCCCAAAATGAATGTCTCCAACACATTGAAAATATAGTTTCTATTCACCAGAGTCTTCAAAAAGAGTTACAAATTGGGCTTTTGTACATTAAAGTAAACAGCACAACCGATGACTCTACTAGGGAATTAATAGTATTGCTAACAGACAAGAAGCTATCAATCATAGATATATGAATAATTTCTACGTATTTTCCATAAATAACTTGGACAGAACCATAAACATTTTGCTATATGACTGTTATCCATCATATAACAATCTATTAAACATCGTAGACATCATACTTGTGGCCATACATGTTATTTACATGCTATTTATATCGAAATGGCAATATAATTTCATCAAAGCATCTTCAACTGATTAGCTATGTCATTGGAGTCAGTTTTAATTGACAATTCTAATATCAAAAGAAGAAAGGACAGAATCTTGGTTCCAGTAAAAAATAAATGCCATCTCAATGACTTCTGCTACTGCTGCTAATTGACTAATATTCTTGAAATTTATTATATTCCTATAATCCTAAGGCACAAAATGTTCTCCTTTGGTCTGCCTTAAAGGTTTCATTTTTATTATTTTACTAGGGATAATATACAGTGATTTAAAAATCAAATAGTATTTGTAAGAGCTCAACCATCCCACTCTATTTCCACTTCCTGGAGAGAAGGAGTTTCAACAGTTTTAGTTATTTCTTGTGGTTATTGCCTTCATTTTTATAAATAATACATTTCAATATTATTCTCTTATATCCTACCATTGTGGTTATGTCATACTATCCAATTTCATCAGTATTCTCTTTTTCCATAATTGGGTCTGTATAAACTTTTTTCAGTTATGCCAAGTAGTGTACTGTGACAACATTTTCTTTCTGTACAATTTTTTTTCCCTAGAGTTATTTCAAGTTTTCATTTCTTTCCTAATTTTATATTGTTATTCATAATACTTCCAAACTTTCTATTAGAATACAATTTCCCGCATGATGAAGTACATCAGGTGATATATCAGTTCCAATTAATTTTCTTTTCTGACTTCATTTTTTTCAGCCCTTCCCTTCCTTTTTCCTTATTTGTATCCTTATTCTGTAGGCCAGTAGCATGCATAGCTGGCTCTTCCTCTTGCTTATCTTCTTTGGATCTCTTTTTCCCCTTCATTTTACTAGAACATGGCTTCCAGAAAATTATTGATAATGATTTGTATAAATGGCACATTTTTGAGATATTTAAGCTTGAAATTATCTTATTATCATTTTTAATTGAGGTTTTTATGAATATCACTTGAAAATTATCTTTCTTTAGAATTTTGAAGGTGTTGTGCCTTTGTCTTTTCCCTGCTGATTGTTTTGTTGGACTATCAAATGCAATGTTAACACATTTTTTTTTTACATGTGTTTTTTTTTTTTTCCATCTGTATCATCATCTTCACTTTATATTTGCTCTTCAGAGGTTTTAAAATATGTTTTGGGAGACAACGTTCCATGAATATTTTCACACTTAACATTATCAAGGCTTACTGAGCAAAGATTACTGACAACCTAGGTCAAAGTTATGCTTGAATGGCAAACATGCACTGGACATTAGAGATTGTCTATTTTTCTGGGAGGATTTAATGTCTTCCTTTCTCTGATTACAAAGAGATAATGAAAAGGTAAAGATTGTTTTCCCCTTCCAGAAAAAAGTTCCCCTCCCCTAGAGATGAGAGGGTCAGATGTGTCATTCTCCCTACATAGCTACAAGAATTTGGAGGTTCCTCTCTTTTAATGCAAGCGCTGTTGCACAGACAGATTAGAGAAGGCTCTCACCAACCCTTTGAGAAATGGGCTGTGGGGAACTGCTCTTATGATACTAAACTGTCTGTTGTAATTGCCATGAGTAATAAAACGTTCAATTTCTCATCTGGAGATGGTTACACAGACTATGTAGAATAATATGTAGATCTTGTCAATATCAGATACAAAAACATGCTCAATGTGATTTTTTCGGCATTTGTTCTGCATACCCTTAATATAGCAGTCAATTCCCTTCATTCTTGGATACTTACTGTATTAAGTTTCAGTGGTTATCTTTCTTCCATTTTCTCTGTTTCCTCTTTCTGGGATTAGTTTTTCTATTATATCAAACCAGACTCTAATTTTCTTGTTTTATATTTTTGATTTACCACACCTCCCCCACTCTTCTCTTTTGTTGCTGTTGGTGTTGCCGTAATTTCTGCACTATTTCTTACATTTAATATTCTTATATATACAAAAAATAAGATTTTTATATTTTGACTCATATTTCAATTTTAAAGATGTATATTTTGTATCCTCTCTTTTTCATAATTGTTTCACAGATAAAAATATCTCATCATTTTGAATGTATTATATCCTCAGAGATAATCTCTATAATTTTATTCAGTAATTTTTTTTAGTTAGATTCTTATCTCTTACTGTCTTTCCTCTAATCTCCAAAGATTTTTGAATGTCCATTCATATACAATTCTGAGGCACTACATAACAGATTATAAAATTTCTTGGAATGTGGCATGGACTGGGAACTTGCCAGTTGTTAGAGTTTACAGGAAAGAGATCCCTAAATATCAGTATATGTTAGGTTTTTCTCTAGGACTATTTGGTTTTTGACTGAGGTGGAGTGAGAGAAGAGAGGGAGTGTTTATATGTGACTACTATTGTTCTAAAACTGAACAGCCCCAGAGAAGTTGGAGATTTTAATTATTCAATATAAAGATTTTCATTTAATCCCACTCTTTCAGTACTTGCCTTTTCCCTGTGCTCCGCTGTGACTGAGGTTCCTGAGTTTGAATCTTTCTAGTTAAGTTTCTTCATAGATCAAACCTGGTAAAAAGTGTAAGTACTCAATTGGCTCCATATTTAGAATATATCATGGGATTTAACGTCCTTACATAGGCTTTCTAACAAATCCTGTTTCAGGCTTATCTCCATCCCATTCCCTCTAGTTATCAGGCGCATACAAAGCCTGGTGATTAGGGAGCTTCTATAAAGAGACTAAAGTTTCTTCTTGTTAGAATTCATTTGTTCTGGTCTGGTGTTCAGGGTTTATTCCTATTAGTGTATTATTCCTATGTGTATTACTCATATATTCTTGTAAATGCTCACACTTTTTAGGGAGGAGAATAAAATTGGACTTTTTTCTCAACTTGAGTATTACAAGTAAAAAGATAAAAATATGTATTCAATTCACTATTAATTTGGAAATCCAAATTTATTTTTTGGTTCAAATATATTTTTGTCTACTATTATCCTGGATTCTGAAATAAGCTTTCTTTTTAATCTCAGTGTTTATTCTAATCTGTTATTTGTTAGATTTGTTAAATTCTAAACAATAGAGATGAATTTGAGTATAACATAGGTAAACAAAATCTAATTGCCCAGTAATCTGAATAGTCTATTCATTTATTCAGTTAGTCAACAAATATTAATCAAATGCTTGAATTATGTGAATTCATAAAAAGGCAATGATTTCTACTGTCAGCGAGATTACATTCCAAAAGAGAAGTCAGCCTTAAGCAACAGACCTTATTATTAACCACAATAAGTATTTTGTAAAAGCTATAGTATAATTTAACTATAATTTTATAGTATCCTAGATAGTGATACGGTCTATTGAAAAATAAAATGTACACCAGGAAAAGGGTTGAACAGGGTGAGTGAGGGACAAGTTGAGGTATTAGCTGATTGTCTTCATAGGTCTTAATTTAGAAGTTAATATCTGAGCAAAGACTTGAGGGATGTAATGGAGTAAATCAAATGAGTATTTGGTAAAAGGGGGAATATCTAAATAAAAATGTCACAGCAGGATTATTTCTCCCAACTAACATGTTCGAGGAATAATTAGGAGACTTGTTGGAGCACGATATAACAAATACTGATTTGAATTTCAGTATGTACCTGGGACATTGTTGTACATAGCAATGGATTTTGAATTTTATAAATTGAAGACTTCAGTAGTTCATTGTATTAGGGAAATTGAGTTTGCATTTAATATTTTATTGAATGCTGAATGGAACTGAATATTTATTCCTTAAATTTCAAAGTTGTATTTGTGTTCATTTTTTGAACTTTTGCCCCCAAGAATATAGTACTTTCCTCCCAAGCTTGTTTAGCATGAATATATCATTTCCTTGGCAATTTAGGTCCATTGCTAGTTTTAGTTTTTCTATTTTGTCCTATAAATGATGATTATCTCTCATTTTTTAAAACTTTTTTTCTGAAATGTCTACTACAAATTAAAAAACCATTAAATGAGTAACATATTTTCAAGAGTTTGAGGGGAAGAAATTATGATCCAAATCAAAATATCCAAATAATTTTCACCAAGAGAAATAAAAATCATTTCAATAATGAAAACAAATTTAAATAAGCAAAAAAATAGTTGCTTATATGGTGATACCCAGGCTAGGGGTCCAATCAAAGCTGTAGCTGCCGACCTATGCCAGAGCCATGTCAACGTGGGATCCAAGCTGCATCTGTGGCAAAAACCATAGCTCACAGCAACATCAGATCCTTAACCCACTGAGCAAGGCCAGGGATCGAACTCATTTCCCCATGGATGTTAGTCGGGTTCATTAACCACTGAGCCACAATGGGAACTTCTGTAAAAACATAATTTAATGAGTGTTTATGGTACTCTGCAGCCAAAGAGGAAGAACTTAATATTGGTTTGGTGAAGGAAGGATGTGAAAGGCAGTCTTTGAAAGCTGATAGAAAATTAGGTCATCAATTTTCAGGCATTCAACCTTTGTGATTGAAGCTGATGGATGTCTTGCCCCCAAACTGCACTTTATAAATAAACATATAATGCCAAAACACCTTTAAGGATGGGTTGTGTGGAGTAGGAATATCCCACAATATATGGAAATAGAACATGGGAAGCCCAGACAGAGGATGCATAGAACGTGCTACCCCACTTCCTGGGTTTAGGCATACAAAGGGAATCATTTTGGGTCCATATGAATATGATGCACAGTTCACTTTATTATTGAAGAAGGAATTACTAAAATCAATGGAATCAGAGTATTGAATATATATATTCACCTGAAACTATAAGGTCAAAAATGCCAATTCTTGTAACATTATTTAGTAAATTTGGGGGCAAGAAAAAATTATTTATGAAAAAATGATATGTTTTTAGAGCCATTTTGGAAAAAAAATTTACAAGCAAACCATCCCCAAGTGAATAAGACAGTTTAAACACTGGAATGATTCTGCAGATACTTCAAGTTGGATCTTCACACTTGTCACTTATCATCCATACAAAAATGAATTTAAAATACAGTGAGATTAAATTGATCCTTATCTAAAATAAATTAGGAGGTGCTCCTGTCGTGGCGCAGTGGTTAATGAATCCGATTAGGAACCAGGAGGTTGCGGGTTCAATCCCTGGCCTCATTCAGTGGGTGAAGGATCTGGCGTTGCCATGAGCTATGGTTTGGTCACAGACGTGGCTCAGATCCCATGTTGCTGTGGCTGTTGCAGAGGCCGGCGGCTACAGCTCCAATTAGACCCCTAGCCTGGGAACCTCCATATGCTGCAGGTGCGGCCCTAGAAAAAGACAAAAATAAAAATAAAAAAAATAAATAAATTAGGAAATCAAAGGGTTAAGCACTGTTCTCCTGAACTGTTCTTTTTTTCATAAATTATTATCATTTTCATTGCATTTATCAGTCATTAACTTCCTGGTTAAATATATCCTCAGATCTAGTTTATTTGTGTTTACCAATAGGAAAACAAAGTCTTTCTATTTTGGCTTTTGATGGAAGCCATGTAGGAAAATTCTGAAGTCACCTGTTTAAAACAAAGAAACAAACAAAAATTGTTAATGAAAGCCAAACATACAAGATTTTTTCTGATATTCATGAGCCTATTTGTGTAAGTCATGACTATAAAAGTACAAATCTTAGCACCAGCTCTAATTTCAGTTTTTCTCCTTCATATGCATGAGCTCAAGCAAATTAAAGTATACTATTTGAGAATAATCTTACTAAAGGATATGCAGTGTTTATTTTCACAGGTATGTGCACAGGTGTGAGTGTGAAAATCTGCTGAATCCTATTACTTTTTTCCTATCATTTCCTTGGATAGAACTCTCATGGATGATCACAAGGTATAAATTAAATGACCTCACTTAGTGGACTTGGTAAAAGGGTTTAAGATCTTCTGTTTCTCTGGTTCTAGATATTGGAATATGATTAGCTTCCATTGAAATAGTGACCGGACCAAACCTTGTGCATCAAGTAGGACCTATTGGAAGTTTTTCCAGGATCACATGTGAGAACCTCCCTGCCTTAATATTACTCAAAAGAATCCTTATTAATGTCCTCTTTCCAACCATATTCATGTGACATTTGACCTTCCAAGAGATAATGTTATTACCATTTAATATTTTATGAATACATAATATATATTCATATAAAAAATTTTTAAATGCCAGTTAATGGCAAGAGAAAATAGAGAATAGAAGGCATATAAGAACCATTTCATAAGCTGAAAAGTCACACAAAAGTCACACAAAATAGAGAATAGAAGGCATATAAGAACCATTTCATAAGCTGAAAAGTCACACAAAAGTCACACAAAATAGAGAATAGAAGGCATATAAGAACCATTTCATAAGCTGAAAAGTCACACAAGTTATTTCATCATTCTCTGTTGTTAATTATTTGGGGAAAGTTTTCCCTGTTTATAAAATTTATAATATTTTTTAATATAGAGTACATTAAAATATATTATTTTATTAAAATATCTGATATGTTGATGTTTATATTTTAGAAAAATGAAAACAGACAAGATACTATAAGTAAAATAAGAGTGTGGGAAATTAGATATCCAACATGGATGTGTTTCCTTCTCCTATAGCTAAATTAAAGCTGGTAATGATGCTGTGTAAAATGATTCTCTGGAAGTAATTTATTCTCACCACTCATTGAGCTACACAATTGTCCTGCTTTCTTTAGGAGCTGTCTCTCCAAAGGCAGCTGGTTAAGCACACAGAACCAATAAGTAGGCTAAAAGCATTCATTTATTTAATGAGGTCCTAGGTAAAAATCTCTGTATATCGACACCCAAGAAATTTAGAATGTTGCCAGTATCTACCTTTTCTATTTAATTAGACAAATATAATTTTCAAGTGATTGAGTCAAATGTACTTAATCTAAGTCATGTTAATTCTTCTAGATTTTACTAATGCTACATTGTAATATTATAAATACGAATAATGGGAATGAACACACAAAATTCCACACATTCTTGTGAATATTTTTTCCCCTTTGAGTAATTGCTATAGGAGTTATATGTATGTTAAATTTCTCAAAGTATTTTTGAGACTGGTCTTTAGAGGTTTTTGTTCATTTACTTTATTGTTGTGTTGTTGTTGCTCTTTACCAGAACCTACCAGCTTCCATAATGGTTTTCTTGTTACCACTAGCTCTTTATATTTTAAAGATAACTTTCACTTCCTGAAATAGCTAAGAGAAATAGCTAAGAGAAAATCTGCAACCCTATTCAAATTCATAAACAGTGCCTCTAAAATTATGAGACTTTACTTGTGCAGGTCAGAAATTTTCCCTAATGTTAATTGTCAAAGATTGCAGAAAATCTCTATAGACAAGACATTAACATTGTGGTAAGGTGATCCAAGACAAACACACAAAAAATTACTACTTAATATCAATATATTTTAATTTATATATAAGTACATGCAAATTATTTTGAATGTAATCTCATTAAATATGGAAAGATAAACACATATATAATCACAAATAAAAAATATTGGAAAATAATATAATGATAACCTAAATTATCAGAAATTCTATCAGAGTCTAATTTTGAAACAGCATGTACAAATTTTCTTATTAAGAAAGGGTTGAAGAAATGGAGACTTCTAAGCTGTCACAGGTTTATTCATAACATTGGAAGATGAAAACAGTCTAAATATCCAGAAATACAGGATGGTTAATTATGCAGTAATTAATATTTTTGTGAAACTTATACATTGTTATAATAATGGCAAAAATTAGGATATGAATAAGTGCAACAATTACACTAGGTTGGAGAAACAGTAATAACTCTATCTTTGTGGCAAAGGGAGGGCATTATCATTGACTTTAAAATTTTTATTTATATACTTTTTATGATATATTATTAACAACCTGCATCTCTTCCTTGTATAGCCAGGGGAGGGGACTGTGGCTATGATTTTTTTTTTTTTGTCTTTTTGCCATTTCTTGGGCCGCTCCCACGGCATATGGAGGTTCCCAGGCTAGGGGTCTAATCAGAGCTGCAGCTGCCAGCCTACGCCAGAGCCACAGCAACACGGGATCCGAGCCTCATCTGCAACCTACACCACAGCTCACGGTAACGCCGGATCCTTAACCCACTGAGCAAGGGCAGGTACCGAACCCACAACCTCATGGTTCCTAGTCGGATTCTTTAACCACTGTGCCACGATGGGAACTCCTATGATTTATTACAGTTTTAAAAGGAGACAAATCAGAGGGTCAGGACACAGATATTGACTCCAGGAGTTGAAAACTTTGTCCTGATAAACAATTTGTGGATAGCGCTGCAGATTGTTTGAGATATGCAAGTCAGTAGATATATTCTTCTTGTCATAGCTCCTAGAAAAATTGCAGGGGTCTAAAACAGACTTTAACCCCCTTGGGCATCTCTGTCTAACCTCTCGAATTCTTCCCTTTACTTGTCCAAGCCCACCGCTTTGGCAGCTTAAAAAAACAGTACATTTTTCGTTGTCTCTCTCTTTGATAAACTCACTTCATTTAATACTACATTAAATTAATTTGCAGAAAAGTCAATTGTTTTATGTGAAGTAAATAATTACCACTAAGTGGGAATAAATGATAAGTTTAAACATCAGGGATGTGTTTCATTATTCAATAAGAAAAACATTATCTCTGGCCCAAATAATCTGGATAGTTTTATTGAATCTGGAGAGTTTCCTAGGTCCCTGAGATTACACTCTAACTACTTTCTTTTATGCTGTTAAAATTCAGTTTTGAGAGCAAAGGACAGCTGATTCAAGCCATCTAGTTCTGATGAGTCTTTTCGCATAGATCTCTCCTTAATAAAACATACATTTTCTTATTTCCAAAGAGTTTTCACCCAGGTAGCTGTTCAAGAAGTTCTTCTCTATAGCAACAGCAAAAGGAGCTAATGTCTTCCCTTCTTTTAATTAAAAACTGATTTATTTATTCTTTTTTTTTTAAGTTAAGTCTATTGAGTTATGATTTACCTATGGTAAAATTCACAATTGTCTGGCTTCTTCTTCTGGCCAAGATATAGTTACAGGGACCAAATTTACCTTTTGCATAAAACAACTTAAAATCTGGAAAAATTATAGGAAACAATTGAATTTCAGGTATTTTTTATCATTCAGTTAAGAACTCTAATCCATGACAGAGGTGAAAAAAAAAATAATAGCATGAGTGGAGGATTGTCCAAGAATGCTGACTGGAGAGAGTTTCAGGTCACAGAACAGGGAGAAGGAGGCCAGGAGGAATCTGCCAGGTTTTATGTGTTGAGAGAAGACACAAAATTCAGAAAGGACACTGGGATAATGTTTTCAAGACAGTGAACAAGAACACAGAAAGTTGCAGAAAAAGTCTCTGAGATCTGGAGGGGTCTTCTAGTATTCAGCTAAGTAGTCTCACTCTATGTAAAGGACATGATTCTGTACTGGAAAAAGAAGCCCACAAAAGCAACAGATGGAATCACCTGGCTCACACAGGACTGGGAATAGTTTGTATACTCACCATTTTTATTATTTACAGTGCATTGGACAGAGTACTTAGACTTACTGTCTAAGCAGGGGGGCAAACTGAACCCTTCACTAAAATTCTCCTGCTCTAGTCTAACAAAACTATATAAGAAAGATTCAAAAAAAAAAAAAAAACTGACTGCATTCTGGAACAAACCTCAAAGGGATGTATAAGGATATAAAATATTCAATTACTAGGTAAAATTACAATATCTGAGAGTTGATAAAAAATTAATGAGTATGAAAATGAGGTGAAAACAACTCATAATAAAATCTAAAGCAAAAAATAGAATCAGATCCAGAGGATACATGATAGAATAAGTAGATGAGAACATTAAAATAGTTAATACATTTATATTTGAGATAAGCTCAGAAAAATTTGAGCTGATTAAGTGGAGATACTATATTATAAAGATTTTATATCAAATATATATATGACATAAGGTATATGATATATGTTTAAATCAGATTTAATTTAATAAAATATCTGATACAAAATATACTATATACTAACTATAGTAAACAGCGTAATAGCCACTGAAGAAAACAAGTCAATACACATAAAAACACAGAAATGAAACTGCTTTGAAAAAAATTTTTAAAAAGTTTAAAAAAAATAGAGCATCAGTGTGTTATAAAATAAGCTAAAGCAGCATAATACAAATCTTCCTTGATTTATAATGGAGTTATGCCCCAATAAACCTATCATAAGTTGAAAATATCATAAGGCAAAAATGCATGTAATGCATATAACCTACCAACCATCATAGCTTAGCCTAACCTAATTTAAATGTTCTTAGAACACTTATAGTACCCTACAGTTGGGAAAAATCATCTAACATGAGCCCTATTTCATAAGTAAAGAATTGAACGGCTCAGGTAATTTATTGAATATTGTACTGAAGTGAAAAACAAATGGTCGTCTGGGTACAGAATGGTTTTAAGTGTATTGGCTATTTACATTCTTGATTGCATAACTGCCTTGGAATTGAGGCTCCCTGCTGATGCCCAGAAACACAAGAAGTATTGAACAAAAATTGCTAGCCCAATTTTTTAATAAAAGATTGAAATTCAAAATATGGTTTCTATTGAATGCAAATCACTTTCACACCTTTTTAAAGTTGAAAAATTTTAATTTGAATCATTATAAATTGGGGACCAGCTGTGTAAGTACATGAAATTATGAAAGGAGAAAAGAAATAATGGCAGAAAATTATCCAAATGTTATAGAAAATACACTCTCCATGTCCAGTAGCTCAATGAACTTCAGCGGCAAGGAACATAGAAAAGGAACAGATAGTCATCTCATGATCAAATTACTTATAAGCAATAATTCATAGAAAATCTTAAAACTATCCACAGTAAAACATATAAGTCACATACATAAGAACAAAGATGAGAATGAACAGCAACTTTTTATCACTGATAACAATGCAAATCAAAGGACAATGGAGCAACATCTTTAAAGAGTTGAAAGAAAAAAAAAACTATTTCTCAAAAGCATAGATAGAATAAATGCTGAAACAGCTGAAAAAAACTGATCACTGACTAGTCTGCCATACAAAAAGTGTTAAAAGTAATGCTTTAGGTAGAAGAAACATGATGAATAAGTAAATATGCATCTACACAAAGAAAGAATAATGTCAGAAATGTAGTAAATATAAAGGATATATTTTTTAAAGATAACTAAATAAAAATGTTAGCAAAGTACTCTGATTATTTAGCATACATAGAAGTAACACATAAAATATAACTTTAGGTATTGACAGATGTCATGTGATTTATAGTAAGAAATGTATATTGGGCTTTGTCCCAGTTCCTGGCACAGAGCTTCTAAAGCCCTTTGAATTTCCTATATGATAAAGGCTATAAAGCTTTCTTGATATACATAACAAACCTCTTTCAACCACATCTGAATTTATGTGACTGCAGTGAATTTTGGTAAGCACTTTAAGATTGGGACTGATTTCCAGCAGAAACTATATATATATATATATATATATATATATATATATATATATATATATATTTTTTTTTTTTTTTTTAATGGCTACATGCATATGGAAATTCCTGGGCCAGGGATTGAATCCAACCTTCAGCTGTGGCAACATGCCAACATGCGAACCTTTAACCCACTGCACTGGGCTGGGGATCGAACTCAGTCTGGAGATCATTGAACTGACACCTGGGCAGCAACCAAAGCCAGAACTTGGAACTAAGACCAATTATCTAATTGGAAGGTTGCAACTTTTAATCCCACCTCCTGATCTCTGGGGAAAGGAAAGGGGCAGAAGGCTGAATTGATGGTCAATAGCCAATAAATTAGTCATGCCTAAATTGTAAAGCCTCCATAAAGACTCAAAAGGAAAAGTTCAGAGAGCTTCCAAGTAGGTGAACATGTACAGATTTTGGGAGAGTGGATCACTCAGAGATCACGGAAACTTTGAGCCCTTTTCCCACATCTTGCCCTATGTATCTTTTCTTTGGCTGTTCCTGAGTTATATGCTTTTATAACAAACTGGCAATTAATTAAAAAGTTTCCCTGAGTTCTGTGAGCCACTCTAGCAAATTAATCAAACCCAGGGAGGTGATCATTGGAACCTCCAATTTATAGCCAGTAGTTGATGCACAAGTGACAATTGGATTTGCAACCATGGTCTGAAGTAGGGGAGTCAAGGGACAGTCTTGTAGCACTGAGCCTTTAGTCTCTGGTATCTGACACTATCTTTGGATAGATAGTGACAGAATTGAGTTGAATTATAGGACACCAGCTAATGTGCAAAATTTGCTTGGTGTGGGGAAAGAGCCAATACATTGTAATTGGTGCCAGAATATTAACAGGTTATTATTACTTTTTATACTTTATGAATTTTATAAATGCTACCCTTTGTCTTTGGCTTCAAGAATTTGCTGGAATTCTTATCCTTATTTCTTCTCTGCACAAAAAAAAAAAAACACCTTTTTTTTTACCTCTAGCTGCCTTTATAATTTTAATCTTAATTTTTTTTCATCTTGAATATGATGTGTTTGAATGTGTACTGTATGTTTTGGTACTTATACTCCTCATAGTTCTCTGATCTCCTTGGATTTGTGGTTTCATGTATTTCATTAATTTAGGACAATTCTCAGACTTTCTCTCTTCAAGTTTTTTTATTTTGTTTTCTTGCTCTGTTTTCACCTTCCAGGATTCTTACATATATGTTATGTCATCTGATGTTCTTCCATTGCTGTGTTTTTGTTTTTTTGTTTTTTTGTTTTTTTTTTCCAGTTTGGCGATTTCTATTGAACTAGCCTCAGGTTCACTGATTTCTTTACTCACCTGTATTGATACTATTAATGAATACTTTAAATGGACTTTTTATCTCTTTACTGTTTAATTTTTTCCTTAAAACTCTTTAACTATTAACATCTCTTCTGAACTAGATTATCATTTGCTCATGTAAGCTATCATCATTTTCACTAGAACTTTTAACCTAATAATTATAGTTATAATGATGATGATGATGATGAGTAAATTTTCTCTCTGCTAATTATAATATCTAGGTAATCTCTGAGTGGGGTTCTGTTTATTGCTTTCTATATTGACAATGGGTTATATTTTACTGCTTTTTGTTTGTCTCACAGGCTTTATTTTTAATTGAAAACTTAATAATATGTGTAGAATCATAGAGATTGAGATAAAAATATTTTTGCCTAAAAATGAACATATGACTTCTGCTAAGCCATTGTTTTGAAGCTTGTGTCAATGTAGTCAGGAGTTAAGCTGTGTTTTACATTTTGTATTTCTATATTTATTTTCAACACCTGATAGCTTCAAATTCCTCTTGCTTTGGATGACTCGGCATGACTGCTATTTTGCTTGAGAGTTATAATCACTATTTCACCCTCAACTTTCAGCCTTTCTTATGGATGAATGTCACTAAGTGTCTCTTTCTCCCTGTACTTGCTCCTTTCCCATTGGTATACTTTTGTTGCTGCTTCCTTCATGCTTACCAGCTGGATGGTCAGGTAATCAGGTGGGGTGGTTAACTGGATGTCATGGTTCACCCAGACCCATTCCTGTGCATCATAGTGTGCGTTTTTCTTAGTTATCCTGTTTCTCCTCCATATGGTAGTCAAAACCTGCCTTGTATATTTATGGGATTCATGCAGGAGATTTCATATTCCCTTCCCCAGCTATGAAGAATTTCTGATGATATTTGTTTATATAGTAGACAAGGGCCACCCAAAGATGTGTGCTATGGACTGAATTGTGTCTGTCCAAAATTCATGTGTTGAAGCCCTAACCCCAATGTGACTGGATCTGGAGATAGGGTACTCAGGAGTTAATTAAGTTAAATGTGGTCATAACAGTGGGCCCTAATAAGATAATACTATGGATATTACCATAATACTATGAATATATATAGTTATATATATAATATATATAACTATATAATATATAATATATATATTAATAATTAAGTATTTATGTGTGTGTGTGTGTTTGTGTGTGTGAATGTGTGTGTGTATTTTCACCCCACCATTTGAGGAGAAAGCAAAAAGACAGCCCTCTGCTAACCAGAAAGAGGCTCTCACTAGAACTTGACCATTCTGGCCCCACAATCTCAGACTTAGAGCCTCAAGAACGGTAAGAAAAGAAGTTTCTGTTGTTTAAAATATCCAGTCTATGATATTTTGTTAATGAAGCTCTAGCCAGTAAGACAATTATCATACCTTAATCCCTAGAACTCTGACTATATCACCTTAAGCGTCAAAAGGGACTTTGCAGATGGGATGAGGAAATAATCCTAGATTGCTCAGGTAGGCCCAGTTTGTTCATATGAGTCTTTAAAGTTGAGAGCTTTTTCTGGCCATGATCAGAAATATGACAACGAGAGAAGGATCAGAGATTTGACTTGCTATCTCATAATATGGAGGAAAATGCAAGAGCCAAGGAATGTAGGAAGATTCTAGAAACTGGAAAAAGACAAGGGAATGGATTATCCCCTCCAGCCTCAAAAAGAAACATCACCCTGCTGACGCTTTGATTTTTGTTAATTGAAACCCAGGTAAGACTTCTGACCTGTAGACCTGTAAGAAAATATATTTACATTGCTTAAGACACAAAGTAGGTGGTAATTTCTTACAGTAGTAGTAGGAAATGAATCAAGTATAAAATTCTGAGCCCTTGATTATTTCCTACTCCTGCCCCAAATATAGACCTTTTATTTGTTGTTATTTATTTTGTGTTCACTCTTCCTCCACCCCACAGGGACTAATACAAGGGGAAATGAGGTCTTGAACCTTGTAATCTTCTATCCCTTGAAGAGTTTCTTTACTTATAAGATTCTGATTAATTCCACAAAACAGATTTTGAAAGATCTATTTGAATCTTGATGGGAGCTGCACTATGAATTTTGCAAATATCGATTAGAGATTTTACTCCTAAGGATAATGGTAGCTGATTCAATAGGGACAAATAATTAGTGTTTTCAGAATCAGCCCTAGTACTGACAGGGATGAAGCAAATAAAAGATGTCAAAGAAAGTATCATTTAATTCCCCTGGTTGGTTACTTTAATGACAATTGTAAATTTCTAGAATTATTTCCCCTGTAGGGAGAAATAAAATCCACTATAATTCTTCTCTAAGAAGTCTCTGACTAACAGATGGATAGGAGAAGAAGAAAAAATTGTATATTTTTCAAAGGGCCTGAGCAAAGTAGAATAGATTCAGAGACAGGAACATTTTGAGGTTTATTATAGGTCTTCACTATTTATAGTTTGAGGCAGGAGGTATGTTATAGTAGTGAGGTTGAGCACTTAGAATATGGCTTCATTGTCAATTAGGACTGAAGGAGATCCATCCCCAATCTGGAGAAGTGTTTCTCCAAACCGATTAAGAGGGAGGACTGGGAAGAGTGACTGCAGTTCCTCAGAGCTCCATCGGTGAGAATTAGCAGGACATTAGAAAGGCTGGGTAGTGGGCTGAAGGCACGTAAAGTGCTTAAATTTTTGACTATCTCTTTTCCAACATCCAGGCTTTTTGCAATTAAAGAAGAAACTAGATGGGATTTAGTTTTGTTCATGGGGCCTTTTGTTGCTGCAGTTAAAAATTAAGCATTTTGGCAGTCTTCCTTTTAGGTGATTCATCTAGAGTGTGAGAGAGCTGGATTGCCAGATTAACTAGATATGGAATGAACATAGTTCCCATCTTGATCCTTTTCACCCATTAATAAACATAGAGTTAAACCCTGCTTGGGTAGAATCAACATCTAAAGGAAGACTAGAGTTTTATTTAATAACCATCTGAAGTCTATTTATAATAGCCATGAACAGGTTCATCAGATTTTTGTGTGCGAGTCTGAATTTTGTTTCAACTAACAGCCTTTGCAAAAGTTATAGGAATTGCTTGGTGAAGTAGCCTAGTGATTGCCCAAACCT